>NC_077225.1:4530189-4622074 GCF_024763615.1 Phlebotomus papatasi | reverse complement strand
TCGTCAGAAAACTAGGATGCCTATGTTAATCACGGCAGTTCCTCAGAAACCATTCGATGTTGTGATAATCGACACAATCGGACCTTTACCAATCACCGAGCAAAATTTTAAATATACCGTAACAGCTGTTTGCGATCTTACTAAATATTTAATTGCAATCCCTGTAGAAAACAAAGAAGCACGTACAGTAGCTAAGGTAATCGTAAATCAGATCTGTTTGATTCATGGTTCACCTAAAGAAATAAGAACGGATTGTGGTACAGAGTATCGTAACGAAATCTTTTCTGAGTTAACAAAGTTATTAGAAATCACACATAGGTACTCGACACCCTATCGACATGAGTCATTAGGTACGGTTGAACGTAATCATCGCACTTTGAATGAGTATCTCCGTGCTTATCTTAATTCTGTATCTAATAATTGGGACGAATTTTTATTATACTTTACATATTGTTATAATTGTACACCAAGCTCAATCTTTGATTCATACAGTCCATTTGAACTTTTATATGGTCGACATCCTAATATACTTCAATTTTTAAACAAGGATATAGAACCAGTTTACAATTTAGATAATTACGTGCAAGAGCTCAAGCGTAACCTACAGCTAGCCTACCGTTCTGTAACAGAGACGCTGTTATCATCTAAATTGTCAAACAAGTCTTATTACGATAGAAAACTAAAATATTTAGATCTGAAGATTGATGATTTAGTATTAGTTAAAAATGAAGCTGGACACAAACATGAATTTCTTTGGAGAGGTCCATATAAAGTTGTTAAGATCGAAGAACTTAATGTTACTTTAGAAGATGCTTCATCCTCAACTGATAAGAAACAATATGTTGTGCACAAAAATAGATTGCAGAAATATATTACTTAAGCTATGGCAAACTATAATGTAATATTGAATAAGAAAGATTAAGTTCCATTATTACAATCATAAAAAATACTATTTTTAATAAACTCTTCTATTATATTGTAGTTACTATCATTGCGCAGTGAAAGTAAATTTAATTAAGAATATTTTCATTTAAGAATATAAAATCAATTTATAAATATACAACAACATTCATAATCAAAATTGGGATAAAACTATAAAATAAACAAAAAAAATTATATATATATATATACATTTTATACTTATATTGCAGCGAAAATTTTTGATGGTTGAATTTTCAAAATTCAATATTGATATGAAAATGTTATAAAATTTTTTGTTTACGTTTACATATCCAAAATTTATATGTTATATCAATGTTTTCAATTATACTTTGCAGCGTTCCATTCTCTTGAAAAAGGGGCGAATGGCCTCATCCACCGAAATATTTAAGAATGGTCCGCTTAAGATCTACCTTGTGGATAAAAATCTAATTTTGGATGGGAGGTGTAAGCGTGTAAGGTAGAAGGGGAAATAATTGTACCCGCTTATTACAAATTTTTTTTTTTTTTTTTGAGCACATATATTCACAATCTGTATTATTATACAATAAGCGAATTTTTTATCAGTTAGAAAGGGACATGCGGAGCACAGACTCAATAGTCAGCCTCCCTATATTAATTAACAATTTTTTGACATTTTAATGGACCAAATCAGCCAGCGAGATCAATCTCGCTCGCTTCAATCGATTTCCAGCCTCATGGTGAAGAAGTTGATGCGCCAGAATATTTGAGTGAGAATCCAGCCTCCTCCTGTATCTTATGGCACTTTGTTGAATTTCTTCTTTGACCGACAGCATTCCAAGATCACGTCTGATCAGGTCATTAGGTACAAACCAGGGGGCATATACAATACAACGAAGCATTTTGTTTTGGAATCGCTCAATGATTTCTATGTTTGACCGAGAAGCAGCACCCCACAGCTGACAAGCATAGAGCCAAACTGGTTTTAACATTGTCTTATATAACAATAATTTGCTGTCGATAGATAGAACTGACCTACGTCCCAAAAGCCAGTACATTTTGCGCAATTTTTCACTGAGCTGAACTCTTTTTGTCCAAATGTGCTTATTCCATGTCAATTGTCGATCTAGATGGACGCCCAAGTATTTGACACTATCACATATTGGAATCTGCCGACCATTAATGAAAACTGGGAGGCTGGTTGACTTTTTAAGAGTGAAGGTCACATGAGCAGATTTATTTCCATTCACTCTGGAGTGTGTTTTACTCAAGAACATTTTTATTATTACATGGCGATTGTAAGCGTGTAAGGTAGAAGGGGAAATAATTGTACCCGCTTATTACAAATTAATAAATATTCAGTCACTCCTTGACCATCAGCAAGTGTGTTTCATTTCGATCCACCTCCACCTCGCCACATACGTTACACGATCCTGCCAGCTCAACTAGAGTTTTCGCGAAAAATAGTGAAATAAGTTATAGAGTAGTTTAACTAGTGAAAAAGTGAAAGACAACGCAATTAATTAAAATAATAAAATAATAACACTATTGTGAAAATTTAAAAAAAAAATCTGAAGACAAAAAGTTATGAAATAAGTGAGACAAACAACTGTTAGTGAAATTACACGTCAAATTTTCATCTGTAAATCAACGGAAAATAATTCAGCAAAATGGGCGCAAAGTGTACATGCCCTATAGACGAAGGGAAAACGACTGTGCTCCAGACTGGTGCTGCTAATGCTGCATCAATGCAGACGATGAAGAATGGAAGCGACAACGATTACTCTCAGAAGGATGTCTATTTCATCACTGGTATTACGGTAGTTGCGACTCTATTGCTACAGATGCTGTGGAGACAAATCTGCAAGCGGCTTGACAATAGAAAACAACCTCATCCAGTAACAATCTAGGATGGAGATGAAGCGCAATGGATGGACTGCACGAAATCTTAAAACAGTTAAGTGATATTCATAAGAATTTAGTAAAAGATGGGCGTAATAGGAAACGATAAAAAAAAACAGATGAAAAAATTAAGGCAATTAGCCAACTATGCGATAAAGTTGATAAACTAGAATTTCAAATAGATGTTAAAGGCTCTGAAGAAGAAAAATTAATAAAAGTAGGAATTGTAAAGAAAATTTTTGAATTACAAGAAGATTCCATATTACGCCTAGAAAAAGGTCTTAAAATTTCTGAAGAGAAGATTGAAGAAGTAGTAGAAGTAGTTCAAGCAAATAATTCTTTAACAATCTCAACAATGGCATCATTTGATTTAAAATCAGCATCCGCGTTAATTCCTGTAATGACCGGAGAGGAAGATGTTACTCGTTAAATTATTGATGGCATCGAATTATATGCATCCCTCTTATCTGCAGAAGCCAGAAAAGTTCTCACTACATTTGTACATAAAACGCGATTAAATAGTGCTGCGAAATTAAAACTAAAATCATCATACGAGTCAAATACTGCTTTAATTGCGGATATTAAAAAATTCCTTTTGCCTCCCAAATCTGCAACTGCTTTAGCTGCAAAACTTGCGATTCAGGTTTTGTTAACAAATCTTACATTAGCTCAAACGGGAGAAAATGCAGGAGATAATCCGGCAATTCATGCTATTAATGAGAAAAACGCGATATGTGTATTTGCTAATGGGTTAAAGTCGCAAGAAATGAAAACAATTGTAAAAGCACGCGATTATTCATCCCTACGAGAGGCAATTCAAGGGGCTCTCGACGAAGAGAAGCCGCCGAAAGAAGAAAACGTAAATTTGGCGACAAAAGGCCATAATTCGAAAGGGAAAAATCGAGGATTCCGAGGGAATAACTGTGGTCGAAAAAATCAAAAAATCAAGTAATGACAATTTTAATCACTCCAATAAAAGCAATAATAACAATTACCGCGGACAAGGCTCGAGACGAGGCCGAGGATCTCGAAAAGGAAATTCTCACTATGGAAATAATAACTCTCGAAATAATAATAATTCTCAGAATCAGTCCAGCAGAAATGTGAATGTTGCTCAAGAATCTTCAGCAACTTTAGATGAACAAGCTCAAATCAATTTTTTTCGTTAAAAATCGCACAATCTTTTTGGCAGATGGAATGAATTATGTGCATATTTATATAGACGGTAAAAAATTTAAATTTTTAGTTGATACTGATGCATCTATAAGTGTAATTAAAAGTTGTTGCATCAGATCTTTCGGAAATATTAATCAATCTAAAACAGTTAAGATCAATGGAATTTCGGGTAGTGTTACGTCATTGGGTTCAATAAATTTGGAGGTGAACTTTGAATCGGGAAATATTTTCCATGAGTTCATCATCCTGGGAGAAATTGCTGCTAACACAGACGGTATTATTGGTGGCGATTTTCTAAGAAGATATGACGCGATTGTCGATTATGAAAAAATGTGCCTAGTCATCAATCTGAGTGGTCAACGTCTTATAACCCCACTGCTAAATGACGCACCAAGGTGCAACATGATCCCTCCTCGATGTGAATTACTTGCATTTTGTAAAGTAAGTGAAAAGGGACAGATAATCCTAACCGGCTTATGTAGGTAAGATTCTTAACGTGAGCTAACTCGGAGTGCATGCAAATTCGATTTAGAGCTGAAATTGTGAGTCGCCAGTTATCTTGAATCAAATTCGTGAAATTTTACAAATTTTGTATTTAAACCAAAATATCAAGGATTTGGATAAACTGACAGAAAAGTGATATATGGATGAAATGTAGACCAGAATATTATCTATAATTTTCCCATAGAACATGATTTCATCGATCACTCAGAAGCCAAGATAATCGAGGTTTTTTTGTTTCTTAACTCGTTTTTTCATCCAGAGTGCCCCGAGTAGTCATTTGTTGAACTTCAACTATATCAAAGAACTGTTGCCTTTTGTGGGACTTTCCATTTAAAACCCTATTTTAAGTGTCTTGGTGGAGTAGAGGTAGTCAAATTGGCATCTGAGTGATTTCAAAGCGTTATTATGGGAAAAATCAATTTTTTCACACTTAAACGGCAAGATCGGAGTGATAGCGTAGTCCGAGCGGAAAATGATGTATGGACGAAATGTAGAGAAAAATGTCATCTACAATTATGTCGAAGTAATCATCAAAATCGGTTCAGCGACAGTCGAGATAATTGTGGCTATGTGATATTGAAATTGGTTTTTCGACTGTGGCGCCCCTGGTGTTGGTCCCACGAAGTTGAAGTGTTCTAGAAAGTTATAGCATTTGGTGAGATCTTTCGTCTAAGCTCTCATTCATCAAAATCGGTCACATAG
This sequence comes from Phlebotomus papatasi, assembly GCF_024763615.1. Taxonomy (NCBI): domain Eukaryota; kingdom Metazoa; phylum Arthropoda; class Insecta; order Diptera; family Psychodidae; genus Phlebotomus; species Phlebotomus papatasi. Next base: position 4,616,890 of record NC_077225.1, on the reverse strand, counting down.
AACCGGAGATATGATTTTTTAAATTTTGTGATCTTTGACCCCTCATATCTCCGGTTCTGTTTTAACCACAGCGCACATACGCACCATTTTGGAAACGTCCTAGACTGGACTACAACATACTAAAATTTCATTAACTTGCACAATGCCGTTTTTGAGAAAAATGACTTTGAATTTCGATGAATTTTGACGCTATCACAGCGCCACCTGTGCTGACTTTCTGAACTTCCATCTAAAAGTGCTCACCGAGATGAAACCAAAAAGGTAAAATTTAGGTCGCTATGTTAGTTAGAACCGGAGATAGAGGCCGGTCAATGTTCGAACTTTGACCCCTTATAGCTCGGATCAGGGATTTTAGATCGACTTAAGGTTTTTTTTGTTTGATAGGTATAGTCAAGGGCTACAACATACTAGAATTTCAGTCCGATGCACAATGGAATTTTTGAGTTATTTAACTTATAAGATTTAAAAATTTTCTTTTTAAAAATAGCGCCCCTAGCGGTGGTTTTATGAACTTGTGATGTTAGAAGGGGAAGTGGCATTTCATGAGAGCTTTCCAGAAAGCCCTCATTTTTTAAATTCTGACAATTAGAACCGGAGTTATGTCCATTTTAAGAAATTTTTTTTGGACCCTTATAGCTCAGGTCAGGAGGTCGGGGGACCTTAAGTTTGGTATTGATGGAAAGCTCTAAGGCCCAGCTATAACATACTAAAATTTGAGCCCGCTCAATGCCATAGGAGCGGAGCTATTGAGAAAACAAAAAAAGGGTGGTCTTCAAAATGGCGGAAGGAGGGGTGGGGGGTGGGGGCTCAATGCACCAATTTGCAATTTTCACCCGATATATATCCTTTGCCGAAAACCGCAAGTCGATATCTTTTTTAGTTTAGGAGCTATTAAGCTCCAAAGAGCGGCCGGCCGGCCAGCCGGCCGGCCGGTAACGTAAAATAGCCACATATATATTCGTGATCAGGAAGTGGCGAAACACATTTTGGCCAAGTTTGAGGTCGATCGGAGGACATGAAATTTTGTTAGGATTATAGAAGGTGAGAGTGTTAAGAATCTCACCTAATATTACGGGTGATTGTGTTGTTTTGGGGAATCAGCTGTGCGAAGGTATTTTCTTAGCAAGCACAATTGTTCGACCTAGTTCTGGAGTCATTCCCATCAAAATATTGAACACTAGAGACGACCAAGTAAAATTAAATGATTTCAATTTTGAATTAAGATCATTGAAGGATTTTGAACTAATAAATTTCGGCGAATATTCTAATCTAACCCAACGGGTAGTAAAGTTAATGAACGAAATTCCACTTTCTCATTTAATTCAAGCGAAAAAGATGCTATTACCAGAATTTGCGTGAAATATGCCGATATTTTTCATCTGCCTGGAGACAAGCTAACTTTTACGGACTTATACAAACAGAAAATCCATTTGCAGGATAATGCTTCTCCTGTTTATGTGAAGCCCTACAGGTTACCACATGGACAGAAGGAGGAAATTAATAGACAAGTCAAAAAGATGCTTGAAGACGATATAATTGAAGATGCTTCTTGTGAGTGGTCCTCACCACTTTTATTAGTTCCGAAAAAATCTGAATCGGGAGAACACAGTAAATGGAGAGTCGTCATTGGCTACAGATTGCTAAATAAGCAAATTAAAGACGACAAGTTTCCACTTCCAAATATTACCGAAATTTTGGATGCGCTTTCAGGAGCAATTTACTTCTTACACTTAGATCTCACTCAAGGCTATTATCAATTAGAGATCACACCTGAAAGTCGTCCATACACGGCATTTACTACAGACAGAGGACAATTCCAGATGAAGAGACTGCCTATGGGTCTAAAGATTAGCCCAAGTGCTTTCCCTCGTCTAATGACTGTCGCTATGTCAGGTCTCACGTATGAACGATGCTTCGTTTATCTTGATGATTTTATAATATTTGGAAGGAATCTCGATGATCACAACAAGAACTTGATTAAAGTTTTTGAGCGCCTTCGTAAAGTAAATTTAAAACTTAACCCTGCAAAATGTGATTTTCTTCGAAAAGAAATTATATATTTAGGTCACGTTCTTTCGGAAGAAGGTATTTTACCTGACCCTCAAAAAATTGAAGTTGTGAAAAATTACCCAAAACCCAAAAATGCAGACGAAACAAAGCGTTTAGTTGCATTCGCGAATTATTATAGAAAATTTATTAAAAACTTTGCCTCCCTCGCTACACCTTTGAATAATCTTACAAGAAAAAATACTATTTTTGAATGGACTGAGGAATGTGAAAATGCTTTTAAAATTTTGAGAAATAAATTAAGTAATCCACCGATATTACAATTTCCGGATTTCGGTGAAGAGAATGAATTTATATTACGGACTGATGCATCAGGCATTGCCATCGGTGCTACCTTATCAAATGGTAATGATATTCCAGTTGCATTTGCGAGTCGTTCCCTTAATAAAGCTGAGAAAAATTGTCCTACGATTGAAAAGAAACTCCTTGCAATCGTATGGGCGGTAAAACATTTTCGGCCCTACTTATTCGGCCGTAAATTCAAAATTTTGACGGATCATAGACCGTTGGTCTATTTATTCAGTATGCGTGATCCAAGTAGTAGGTTGACGAAATTTAGATTAATTTTGGAAGATTACAATTTTGTTATTGAATACGTAAAGGGTAAATGTAATGCAACAGCCGATGCGCTTTCCCGTATTGAAATCCATTCTGACGATTTAAAAGATATAAACGCGGCAATGGTCATGACACGGGCTCAGAAGAAAAAGCAAGAAGAAGATGATACAGAAGAAGAAAAGATTCGGGAAATAATTAATGACAGTTCGAGGACTGATCAACCTCGTGTTGTTGAATTATTAAAAAGACCAAGAAGCGCCATTGAGTTAATCATTGACGAAAATCTATCAGTGTCGAAATTTCCCAAGTTGCAATTATTTGCAAATAAATCGGAATCTGTTATTTATGTTCCAAAAACCAAGATGCTTTATGTCAAATTAGATTCTCGATCGGCACTAGCCCCAGACGCAGTGTTGAGAGATCTATCACACGTGTGTAAAATACATAATAGTAGTAAGGGTGAAGCAGAGTACTGTTTTGTGGGCGTGGCTTTCCATGGAGCACGAGACTGTTTTGTGACGCCACATCGATAACTCTGGTGGGTGGGCTACCTGGAGGTCGGTTTTTCCCTTTTCCCCGCCCTCCTCTCCCCGCCCTCCTCTCCCCGCCCTCCTCTCCCCACCCTCCTCTCTCCCCGCCCTTTCCGGCTACTATTTTGCGTTTTGGTTAACTATTTTAACTGAATATGGAGCACAATACTGATTTGTGGGCGTGGCTTGTCTGTGGAGTACGATATTGTTGAGTGGGAAGCGATTTCTGAAGCTGTTGAGGGACGCATTTTCATTGGCTATGGAGCACGATACTGCTGAAAGAAGCGTTTTCATTGGCTGTGGAGCACGATACTGTTGAGGGACGCATTTTCATTGGCTATGGAGCACGATACTGCTGAAAGAAGCGTTTTCATTGGCTATGGAATACGATACTGTTGTTTGAATGTGAATCGTTTCAGTCGCCATATTGGACTTTTAAACTGTAAGCTTTAGACGGCCATCTTGAACTTTTTAGAACTTTAAAACTTTTTGATATTGCGCTTTTAGATGGATATTTTGAATATTTTAAATTAACGGAAATTACTTTGGTGGACTCTTTCTCATGCAATTTTTTTCTGCTTATATAATTTATATGAGAAAAGATCTGCCATCCATGGGAATTGATCACGGGGCCTCTCGATTGCGAGTCCAATACCTTATCCATTATGCCACTCGTGGCATGATAGAAGATTTGTCAGAAGTCTTTCCTATGCATTAAGTGGGATTCTTCATAATCTTTTTCCTCTGCACTGTCCAAGTGTGGAAAAATGCAATGCAATATGAGACCTTTCCGCGCGCTCGCTATGGGCAAGTGTGTGGCTATCGCTGAGCGCGAGAATTTGATTCCTGCAGACGGAGGAAGCAACACGGGAAAAAAGTCTTGGGTGTGCGATGCAATTGTAGCAACTCAATGAAAAATGAAGATCACCAACAAATGATCATTGAAAGAAAAGAAACACATATTTTCACATTTTATAAATTCTTTATTGGCAGACAAAAATTTATTCTAATGCATATTAGCTTATGACAAAATGATATTTCTATTCTTATCAATTTCTAACTTTGCATCATATTCAGCATACACGATGCAAGTAATAGTTTTTGGAATTGTCTCAGAGAAACGAGCTTCTATGCGAATAGAGCCCTGATCTAACAGAGAAAGGCATCCACCTGAATGAGCATCAGGGTTCAGATCATATGCCAAGATGAAAAATCCATTTTTAAATTCTTCGTATGTGATGTCATGCCCTTTGTCATCATAGTGAATGCCTGTTCCTGTAAAGAGAGTCTGGTATGCTTTTGCATATTGATCTTTAGGAAAATCCATGTGAAGAGGATTAATTGGATATGGTGTGCCATTTACAAGTAGGGCGAAATCTGAGATATTATAATGCTGAAAATTAAATGGATCTTGAGATTTTTGTCCATTATATGCAGAATTGTCAACCATAGCAAAAATTACTCTGCGAGGCAAAATTCCATGAAGAATATTGTCCAAATTTATGGAATTAGACCCTGCGGGGACAGTGAGTGTCTTAATTTCAACTTTTTTATAATGATATTCTGCATTCTTGTGCTCCAACACTTTGTTATGGGCAAGAAGAATATTTGGGTTTAAAGTTATCTGTTTCATATACATTGTTGCATCGTGTATGCGAAATTGTGGATTATGATTATCATTGCAAAGAAGAAAGAAAGATGATTTTTCAAGAGTAATAATAACCCTTAGGTCTACATTGTTAATTAAGAATATTGGCTGATTGAACATATCACAATGCAGCCGACCCAAAACCTCAATTACTTTGCTATTTTTAATCAAATTATTTCTTTTTGATTGATCTTTTATCCATCCAGAGTTGCGTAGGAAAGTATTTTTGGCATCTTGTCCATAAGACAAAAGTGTCTCAAAATAGCTCCTGTAATGATAATCTCCTTCACTCTGGGAAATTATCCTTCCATTGAGTGAAACAGACACCGATCGTATGAGTGAATGCAGGATGTTGTTTACAATTCCTGGTTGTTCAATATCCTCATCTGTGTATCTTTCTCCATTTTCATTTAAGAGTTGAATTTTAAATTTCACGTAGATTGAAGATAGATCTCGATAGCAATCTCCATTGGATACAGAGTAAAATTCAATCACTGATGAATTATCTAGACTGGCAAGGGGTTGATAAGAGATTTCATCGGCTCGGAGAATAGATGTTTGCAAGGGTGGAGATAGAAAAATGTCCAGTTCGCTCTTCATACATTCTGTATATTGAGCCATTATGAAAAAATATCCAAGACTCTAGGTTTTTTATTTTGCTTGGCTTTGACCTTTTTGAGCTTTGATCTCTTTTTAATAATCTTTTCCTGAATTTTGTTAAGAATATTTTTGGCTTTATTCTTTTTCTTCGATCTGGACCTCACTAAGGATGATGAGGGAATAGAAGATCCTCTCTGTGGACTCGTATATATACCTTCTCCAGTCATAGTTTTGAATTTTTTAATAGCTTTTTGTCTTAAATCATCTCGAGCTTCTCTACCCCGCTCCAGAAGAATATCTTTAAGGGGTTTTGTACCAATATCTGTTAAAATTTCAGCTCCTGTTTTTGCAGCTTGTGTTTTCAATGCAGACAATCCTCTAATAAAAAGTGGTTTTAAGAATCGAATTAGGCCTCCAAGAACTGAACCCAGTCCTCGACCTCTTTGTACGCTATAGAAATCAGGAACATAAACACTCCCAATTTCTCCACGGCCAATTTGTCTCATATAATATGAAGTGTATAGGTTAGCCATCTTTGAGATAGTGAAGAAATCAATAATAACAGGTGTATTTATATCTTTTTCATAACATCATTTATTTCTCTTAAAATGAAGTACTAACATTGTTGGTGTTGAGCTTGCTTGAAAATTGTAGGGTTTCCCATTTTGGGATGTGATTAAAATTTCAATCGTATCAAAATCATTTTTTTCTACAGGAAAATATTGAATTCGCTCAAATGACTTATAAACTTCATTGTTCTGAATTAAAAGTATGGTCCTCAGGCATCTTGCAAAAGTATTGCTTACAAGTTGAGGCCGAATTATATCAGTGTACACAAACATTAAGTCCCTGGTGTGGCTTGTTGTGAATGGGGCTGGAGAAATCGATGGATGCAAAACTGATGAAACAAAATCATCCCTGTTCACATCATGTATGATTGGAGGTAATTTTGAATGTTCTAAAATTTTTAAAAGTTCATCTTTGTTGCGTGCAGATTGTGGAACAGATGCAAATATTGTTTTCATAAGATCATCAATAGATTCATAATTATCTCTGTACAGTGGAATATCAAACATTGTGTCATTCAAATACATGCTGATTGTGGTCAAAGGTTCAGACACCTCATCAAAAGATTGTTTTACAATTATATCAGCTGGCTCGCATTGTTGTTTTGGTCTTAGAAGAGCTGCGAGTTTGGCATTTCCACTCATTTCACTCATCTCCACGTGCTCAGTGTCATATGTGCACTCTGTGCATTCCTCAATAAGCTGCTCGAGTTTCATTTCAATGTTGAATGCCTCGAAAGAAGATCCCACAGTTGGATTGTCCATTGTAGAATTATGATTATAAGCATTTTTCACCAAGTAGAGAAGACTTCTTAGAGGTGTTTGTGGTGTGTAAATGGGAATTGTTATCGGCTTTCTCGTTCCCTGATTATTTATTATGGTGATGGTTTTTGGCTTTACAGCTTTAGGTTTTTCCCTATCACCAGATGATTCTGCCACATTAAATGAAATTTCAGCAAGTCCAACAATCCATTCACCGGGCAAGAATATTTTTGTTGGCAATTTGGTGTAAAAATTTGCCAGAGTGTTATGAGGAAAATATCTCTGAGAGGAATTGCTCAACAGAGTCAAGTAAAAATCATTTTTCATGTCGCTCGATGCCATATTGATTTAAAATATTGGCCTGATTTATCCAATGAGATGTATCATCTCCTTTGAATTTTACATAATACTGAAGATTTTTCCCCAATCCTCGCGTTTTTATAATCTTTTCAATGGGAGGATGACCATCTTTAATCTGTACCTTTTGCAATTGCTGTTTATAAAATCTTCCAGAAATCGGAGTATTTTTGTAATCGCGCAAAATGTATATTGGGAAGGGTTTTTTGTCGATTATTTTGTCTATGTGAAATTTTTCGACTGTCCAATGTTGCTGAAAACCTCTGTCAAATGATGGTTTAGATTTTGCAACTCTTACCAAATCATCAACTTGAAGGTTATTGACATTCTTTGAATACTTTGATAAAAAATCCAAATGTTGATCTCTATATCTTTTATTTAAATTTGCAACATCATCATCTGTTACATCGTTAGGTGTCATTCCTATAGTTCTATGATGAGAATTATTATAGACAAAAATCAATTGATTCAGAACATCGATATATCTCTCTGTCTTTTTATGTGTAAAATATCTAAACATTTTCTGTTTAAACGTTCTGTTGAATCTTTCCACGATGGCACATTTAATTGATGGGTTATAAGAAAAATTTTGCTGAATATTTTTGCTTTTTAAGTAACTTTTGAAAATTGAGTTTTTAAATTCTTTCCCATGGTCAGACTGTACTTTTTCAGGAATTTTCCCACTCTGTTTAATAATATCGGCAAAAGCTTTAGTAACCTCTTCTGCAGATTTATTCTTAAGTGGGCGGACAAATGCAAATTTGGAAAATACATCAATCACGGTTAGAATGAAAGAGTAATTGTCATTATGCTTTTTATACTGTCTCATATCAACCAAATCAATTTCCCATAACTCATCAATATTTGTAACTATATATTTATTTTTCGGATAATTCTTTATTACAGGATGATGCAAAGTATACACATCTTGTTTTTGCAAATAATTTGTTATGTCTTTTTTGCTGACACTATTTTTCAAATTTTCAAACAGTTTCTGTGGTCTGACATACAAGTTTTTACTGTTTAAATTCAAATATTCCTCATCTAAGGTACTGGAGTCCATGATAATTTCTTTTGCACAGGAAAATTGATTTCAGATTGACCAGAGCCTTGTGGCATCTTCCTTATATAGCTTCGAGTTCGTTTCGGCGAACGTGGTGTAATTTTTCTGGCCCTCTTTGGTTTAGCAGGTGTTTTCTCAGGCTCATCTTTATTTGTAGGCACACTGTATACATTTCCCTCATTATCCTCAATTGTTATACATGCTGGAATGCTAGATCTTTGAGATGGATCTCGCTCATATTTCGACAATTTTTTTAAGAGCTTTTGTTGAGCACTTCTCGGGAGTCCAACAAAATGTTCATCATCAACAAGATTAGTGGTTTCGAAAATATCCTCTTCTCCTAAATTGATCAGGGAATCTTCTTTTTGAGAAAGTTCATTTTCTTGAACAATATCTTGAATTTCATCATCAATGAACATATCATCATTTTCAAACGCAGTTGTAGTAGATTTATCCAACGTTGGTGGTCCATTGTATCTTGTTTGGGTACCCACTGAATATGTTGGTAAAATTTTTCTCTGCTTTTCACGATGCAAATTGATAGATCGAGGAAAATTTTGCTTTTTGCGTTTCAATTCTGATTGCTTTGCAAGAGAATGTCTGTATCTGTACCATTTCTCAACATTGTTCATTTTTTTGTTAGAGAGAATTTTATATATCTCACGATCCAGAGATGTCAAATTTTTCTCAAAATTTATGAAAGGTTTTAATTCATCAAACAACTCGGGTGTGACTACTACATATCGTTGTAGAGAATTTTTCTTCCTATCCATTATGACCCCAAAAATTTTCCAATCGCTCCTGATAATAAAGTTGAAATTAGGATTGGTAAAAATCCTGATCCTCTCTGCACTAGTAATTTCCTCCTGGAGCACTGTGATGTTTTTGAGCATGCAATTTTGCGGATCTCATTTTTATACTTTTTCAGAGGTCCAATACGCTTAGGCTGAATTTGAAGATTTCCATTTAAAGTATTTTGTACGATTTCTTGCAAAGCTTTGATAGTTGATTGGGAACAATTTTGGATAATAGATTTCCTCATTGCTGGAGATGCATCTTTAAGCACATACAAAATATGCTTGTTTTCCTTCAATCTCTTGAAACAATTCCTGGGATTTACCTTCTTCTTCTGTTTCATTTTTGGATAGATATTCGGGATTAGCAAAACACTCGCAAAAAGATTTATTGAAAATATTGGATCGATATCTAAAAATATCTGGTGTCTCCTGGTTTAGATCAATCATAAGATAGCCAAAAGGTTGTTCAGTGCACTCCTTATATACGTTCAACAAATGTCCAGGATTTTCTGGATGCAGTTGACGAGCGAGAGGAAAAAATTGTGATTTATCACGCACATTTTTGAAGATCACAAGATACTTTGCATTAAGAGAAATGGTTCGCGAGAATCTCGATTGATAGAAAATGTTTTGACAGATAAAAATTATTGAAATATTTCGATGATGTGATTCTTTGATAAACATGTCACATATTCTCTGCTCATATTTTTTGTCAGTCATCATATCATCAATAATCACCAATTTTGCATTTTTATCATTGGAACCTATTTTATCGGGAATGCCTTGGCAAATTTTAAGATTTTGAATTTTCGGCAAATTGCCAACACTCCCTTGTTCAGAGAAACACCAATAAATGTTCTCAAAGTCCGTATCTGTGAAGTCTCTCAAGTTTCTCAAAAGATCGAGAGCAAAAGTTGTTTTCCCACACCCTGATGGCCCAGCCAGAATTATGGAGAAGGGCACTCGAAATTTAAACATCTTCTTTTCAGGAATAATCAAATGACGAAAAATCTGATAGAGACCGAGGTATTTATACATTTTCGCATTAAAGTGAAGACGGAAAATGCAACCACAAAGAGAAAACAACCCCATAGAAAATTCCCAAGAAAAGAAGTTGAGTAGATTTTTCAAAATTTTTATTTTTCAAACTGGAAGAGTTAAATCAATTACTCTTCTTTCTTACATCCAAGTTAACAAAGTTGTAATTTCCCACAACTTCTTTTCCAAGATAGGCCAGTTCCCACATATCCGCTGTTGAAATTTTTGTCAATTCATCTCCGTTCATCCGCTTTGTCCATGATTTTGGGAGCCAAATGCTGATATTCTCTTCCAACTCAGCAATGTAGGCGGCTTTCCCAAACTTTGTGTTCACCATCCTTATTCCATGGATATGGTAATATCTTCCTTCTGTCAAGCTGCTTGCAGTAATAGCCTTCTGCATTTTAACCTCCTTCCTGGCTTGATTGAACATTTTCTGAAGATCCTGTAATAAAAATAAAGAGCAATATAAGTTTTGATCATATTTAAATAAATCACTTAATAAATTCTTACCATTTTGGTTTGAGATTGATTCTGTAGATGACAGTAAACGTAAGTGTTGACACTCTGACTGATGAATGTAGAATAATTAAAATTTTAAACGTTCGATTGCATTATATACTGGCAAGAAGTGCACTGATTAAAAAATTATCCCACGGGAAAATGAAATATGATTTTTCATCATAAGAAAATGCAAAATTGTGAAATAAATTCCTGGAAAAAACATCACTCCAGATAAAAAATGAAATTTGACACTTTTCCTCTTTGTCTGCACTAGAACATGTTTCGAACATGTCTGGATGACGCTATCAAAATGCATTTTCGCGATCGCAACTTTTCTCGGAAAAAATTCATTCCCACCTGAAATATGATCCTTTGCACACGTGCAATAAAAAATCTCATAGAAAATGCAATATTGTGAAATAATTTCCTGGAAAAGCATCATTTTGCGAAGAATGAAATTGGACACTTTTCCTCTGCATGGACTAAGCTTATCGCGAAGATACCACTGAATTTTTCGCGATCGCGCCTTTTTCTTGGAAAAAGTGAATTCCATTCCCAGTTGAAATATGATCCTTTGCACACGTGCAATAAAAGTCTTATAGAAAATGCAAAATTGCGAAATAATTTCTTGGAAAAGCATCATTTTGCGGAGAATGAAATTGGACACTTTCCCTCTGCATGGGTTAAGCGTTGAAGACACCACTGAATTTTCGCGATCGCGACTTTTTTCTTGGAATAAGAAATTCTACCCCCCCCCCCCCGCGTGCAATTGAAATGAGAGATTTTTGTCTAGACAAAGTTTGTCCATTCTGTGGGAAAATGCATTTTACCGATTGAGAAATGGGAGTATAAAAACCCATCGCAGAATGCAATTTTGTCACAGTCGTTGCAATTTTAGTGATTACACTATCTCGTGCTCTACAAGTGAAGAAGTTAAGTTTTGGTGAAAAAATGAGTGGAAGCAATTTCGAAATGCCGATGGAGATTCCTGCCGAGGAGGAGAAATTCGTGAAGTTTCTTCAGAAAGTTAAATCATTCAACAAACGTTTTAACTCTACGCAACTTGAATTGAGCTTTGAGCTGAGATGTCCTGCTAGGAACACCTGTAGAGATTGGCTAAACAAGGCTTTCAACGAAGTTATTGGAGCAATTCAACAGGAGGGAGATCAGCATGATAAAGTTATCCTCGAGATATTTCTTGAGGATAACTCGATCAACAAGCCAATATTTTTGGGGATTCGCCCTCTTGTCTCTTTAACAACTGATGCCATATTTTCCGCTCTGGAGAAAGTGCATCAAAGCACAATAGCTTTCAGTACAGCTGATGTCTTAGGTGTTAAAGTTTATCTACTTCATCAAATGGAAGGTGAGTAATCTTTTGATTATCTTTTTTGTCATATCCGTGTAAATAACCACTTAAATTGTCAGAAAAGCAATTTAATTTTTATAATTTTTCGACAGGTCGGGGAAAACGTCATAATCCAGTAAGGATGACTCTGTCGGAGATGAAGAAATATAAGCAGAAAAGCATAATAGATATCTCCGGGCCATCTAATTGCTTACCAACCTCAATTTTTGTTGGTAAGTGTCTATTAATAAATAATCAGGAGGAACGTAAAAAGAAATTACACAGTATTAGACGCTACCCTATCGCCCTCAAAAAAGAAGTACAAAAATTAATTAAAAATGTTGGGGGGGCTGTTAGTGAAGAGGGTTCATACGGGCTTGATTTTGTCAATAGATTTGACAAAAAATTTGGAAATAAGTTTAGAATTAATATTTATGATGATGCGCGAAATTTTGAAAGTATAGCGTACAAATCGCGGAGGACCAAGGACAATCAGAACAATGTAATAAATTTATTCTATGATAAAGCAGAAAAGCATTATTTTTGCATTAAATCTGTTAAAGGGTTTTTTGGCTTCAATTATCAATGCTGTATTTGTGATACTATATACAATAAGAGTCATATTTGCCCAGAAACATGCAAATACTGCACAAATACCCCACCATGCCCCTCTGTAAAAGATATGATCCCATGTATTTCATGCAATCGATCTTTCAGGGGTATTCATTGCCTTCAACAACATATTAACAATGGTGTATGTAATCGTATGAAAATGTGCGATCAATGCTTTATCATGTATGATCCCTCCGCCCCTCACGACTGCGATTCACGTTCTTGTGATATCTGTTATAAAGTTTGCACACTCCCCCACTATTGCTATATGCAAGGGTATAAGAAAAAAGCTTCCAGAGAATATACTCTGATTTTCTACGATTTTGAATCAGAGTTTGTAGATATAGGAAATGGATTTTCAAAACATGTTCCAAATCTCTGTATATCATACACAGTATGTCATCTGTGTAGTAATTCTTTAGATTCTAATTGTCCTAATTGCAGCCCCGTGGAACATGTTTTTGAGAGCGATAGCAACAGGTCAGCGGTAGCAAAATTTGTAGATTATGTACTTACCTTTAGACCTATGCCCACTATTGCTATCGCTCACAATGCCAAAGGCTATGATGCACAGTTCATACTCGAAGAATTGTGTCAGAGGGAAGAGAAGATAGAACCCGTTTTACAAGGTTGTAAAATACTATTTGCAAAAGTTAAGGGAGTCACATTTCTTGATTCTCTTTCCTTTATTCCCTTCCCCCTGTCACAATTCTCAAAGAGTTTTGGACTTCCCGAATGCGATAAGGGATATTATCCCTATAAATTCAATACCACGGAAAACCGCTCTTATATTGGAAGTTATCCCCCAATTGATATGTACCCAATTGAATCCATGTCCTCCCAGCAATATGCCGAATTTTTAGAATGGTATGAGCAAGTCAAAGAACTCCCCTTTGACAACCGCAAAGAACTCATCCATTACTGCCGCCAAGATGTCAAAATTCTAGTGAAAGGATGCCTCAACTTTATGCATTCCTTCATTGAAACTACATCCTTGAATCCCTTCTTGCAGGCTATCACCATAGCTGACGCTGTGATGAAAGCCTACAGGAAAAAATACCTTACTCCCAACACCCTTGCCATTACCCCCAAAAACAATTATAATTCCAATTTCCTTCAAATGCAGAGCAAAATTTCTCTGAAATGGCTCGTGTATATGAAGGAAACTTCCCATCCCAACATAAAGTATGAGGTCAAAATTCGCGGATCTCGATATATTGCTGATGGATATGATGAGGCTTCTAACACTGTGTATAGTTTTGAGGGTTGTTTCTTCCATGGGCATACATGCTTTTTAAATAGAGGGCATGCATTCTCAAAGAAGCCCAATGACAACATGCAGAGTCGTTATGAAAGCACTCTAAAACGATTGGATCACATTCGTCAATTGGGGTTTAATCTTGTTTCAATTTGGGAGTGTGAATTCCGTCGGATGTTGGATGCAGACCCTGTGCTTGCGGAGAGATTGAACAATCACCCTGAAGTCGTAGACTCAGGGTTTGATTTGCGATCAGCGGTTTACGGGGGCCGAACCGAGGTTTTTCGCACATATTACAAATGTCGTCCCGGAGATAAAATTTATTATTATGACTTCACGTCTCTTTACCCGTGGGCGAACAAATATTCGAAGTACTTTGTCGGGCACCCAACAATTATCAAAGACATCCCAAGTCAGGAGAATGTATTGAAGCATGACGGTGTGGTGAAATGCACTATTCTCCCACCAAAAGGTCTTTACATCCCCTGTCTTCCCTTTAGGTGCAATAACCGACTCTTCTTTCCTCTTTGTCGAAAGTGTGCGGAAGATCTCAATACTGATCGATGTCTCCATTCAGACGATGAGAGATCCCTCACAGGAATATGGTCCATTGATGAAGTCCGTCTCGCTGTAGATCATGGCTACGTCATCACGAAATGCTTTGAAGTCTGGTCATACAGAACTTCACAATACAATCGCGAGACAGGCGAACGTGGGCTTTTTGCTGATTACGTCGATAATTTTCTCAAAATTAAGCAGGAAGCTAGTGGATGGCCCTCGGGAGTTGAATCCGAATCCGATAAAGACAATTATATCCAAGAATTCTTTGAAAATGAAGGAATACATCTTGATAAAGAAAATATTCGCGTTAATAAAGGTATGCGTTCACTTGCAAAAATAATGTTGAACAGTTTGTGGGGCAGATTCATAATGCGGGAGAATTTCACGAAAACTACAATTTGCAATTCTCCTGAGGAATTGAATGAACTTCTTTCATCAGAAGCTATTGAAATTGTACAATTCCACCCCGCAAGCGACAACCAATTTATTGTTTCATGGAAGCACATTCATGATTCTGAGCCTCCATCGAAATATGTAAATATGGGTGTCGGAATCTGCACCACAACTAATGCAAGGATCAAGCTGTATTCTATCTTATCCAAGATAGGACATAATATCTTTTATTGTGACACGGATTCAGTCATCTACGTAGTACCTGCAGGTGAAGAGAATCCTCTCTCCACTGGTAAATTTTTGGGAGAATTAACCGATGAATTGGCTGATTTCGGTGAGGGAGCCTTCATCGAAGAATTCGTAAGCACAGGGCCAAAAGCCTATGGCTTGAAAATCTACTCCCCGTCTACAAACTCTTACTCTTACAAAGTAGTGTGCAAGGGGATATCACAAAACAGGGAGGTTGCAAAAGATGTAAATTTTGACAGTTTAAAATCCTTGGTCCTCTGCGACGACAAAGAAATTAAAGTAACTTATCCCAGCAAAATTCAACGTCAGAAACATTTTAAAATCATATCTGGACCCTCTTCAAAAACAGCCCAATTTACTTTAATAAAGCGTCGTTGCATAGAAAATAATGATACACTACCATTTGGATTTTAGTTTAAACCTTAGAATAAATTTAGTTTAATTATTTTGAAAATATGTTATATTATAGATTTTGTATTTGTAAAATAGTTTTTTATATCATGTAATTTTCTGTAAAATACATTATTTTCTATGAAAATTTATATTATTTCAATCTCCACTGTAATGCAACGTTGATTTTTTTCTACTTTGAGAAGTTGAAGAAAGAATAAAAAGACAGTAAGTATTTGAAAAAAAATCTTTATTTATGAAATCATAAAATTACAGTATTTCATTATTTAATTTTCTCGATGAATTTATTTTATCAATATAAAAACTTATTTCAGTAAATAATCTGAAATAGTTTATTGGTGAGCGTTCTTCTACAGGAGGTGTAAATGAGGTAGCCTCAAGTTTATTTATTCCTGCTATTTTACATGTCTGTATATAATTCTCATAATATTGCTGAATATAATTCTGAATTGAATGATTATAAATCAAAGTAACATTTATGAAATACTTTAAATTCATAAGACAATCAAATTCTTTTTCGCTTAAGAGAATTGTGTTTCCATCTTGGGATAGCATTATAGGCTTCATATTTTCAACTTGAATAAAATTAATTTCTAGATTTTCAAATCTTGAATTAATATATCCAGCATGCATGAGGTCTGTTTCTCCATTTTTTAGGACATCTCTGATATTAGCCTCGCTAGAACACAGCATATTCCATGACTTTTGGGTAAAGTAAACAGTGTCAGATCCAAGCCAATAGTTTGTTGCAGAAATTTTCACGATCGGTGTAAATTCATGTGTCCAGAATCCAACAGTGACAAAAGTAGTATTTAAGTCGTTTAGGAAGTACGTGTATCCATTTAGAATAGTCATCTCCGTTAGTTTTCTGGGTTCCTTTTCCATAAATGGTCCAATGTCCATGGAAACTTGCTCTACAGCTGAATTCTGCTCCAGTGTTCCTTCGTCTACATATTCAGATTTTTTGTTTGAAGGTAATTGTTTCGGTGGGATCTTTTTTTCACTTTGTGTTTTAGGAACCTTTTTATTCTTTTTCTTCTCTACAATCTTTCCCATCTTGGATTGTGTGTTACCCATTACTTCACTCTTCGAATTGTCGTGACAAACTGACAAAAGTCCTTATTTGATTTTATAGATATACGTTTTTGAAGAGCTCTTGTATTTTCCGATCATTTGCATATGTATTGGTGCCGAACATTCGAAGAAATTCAGCCATAGACTTTCCTTTTGATCGAAAATACGTATAGATACAACAGTATTGCCCACATACTGATGAAAACGCAGCCTGAAGTTGTTTCTTATTGTAAATAATTATTCTATTGCGAACATTTTGTTTAATAAATCTTGCTAAATATTTATTTCTCAAAAAACGTCCATATGAATCAAAAACTTCAACTGGATTATAATCTGCAGGCAGATAAACTGCAATCCAATGTTTACCAGGATGATATGAAGGAGCGGTGTTGACGATTATTATTGAAGGAAATTTTACATGTTTGGGAAGTCTGTCAATAGGGTAAACTCCACCGAAAATATTTCTTGTATGGCTGTTACTAAGCAATTTAGCCCTAATTTGAAGGGTGTTCATGGTTAAATAATTTATTTTGCCAACAATAGCACCTATTTATACTCATTGTGAAATTTACCAAATAAGATTTTCAAAATGTGAAATTGCAGTCATCAATTAAATAATTGCATCGCACATCCAAGACTTTTCCCGTGTTGCTTCCTCCGTCTGAAGGAATCAAATTCTCGCGCTCAGCGATAGCCACACACTTGCCCATAGCGAGCGCGCGGAAAGGTCTCATATTGCATTGCATTTTTCCACACTTGGACAGTGCAGAGGAAAAAGATTATGAAGAATATCACCTAAAATTTCATTCACTGCATAGGAAAGACTTCTGGCAAATCTTCTATCATGCCACGAGTGGCATAATGGATAAGGTATTGGACTCGCAATCGAGAGGCCCCGTGATCAATTCCCATGGATGGCAGATCTTTTCTCATATAAATTATATAAGCAGAAAAAAATTGCATGAGAAAGAGTCCACCAAAGTAATTTCCGTTAATTTAAAATATTCAAAATATCCATCTAAAAGCGCAATATCAAAAAGTTTTAAAGTTCTAAAAAGTTCAAGATGGCCGTCTAAAGCTTACAGTTTAAAAGTCCAATATGGCTAATGAAACGATTCACATTCAAACAACAGTATCGTATTCCATAGCCAATGAAAACGCTTCTTTCAGCAGTATCGTGCTCCATAGCCAATGAAAATGCGTCCCTCAACAGTATCGTGCTCCACAGCCAATGAAAACGCTTCTTTCAGCAGTATCGTGCTCCATAGCCAATGAAAATGCGTCCCTCAACAGTATCGTGCTCCACAGCCAATGAAATCGCTTCCCACTCAACAATATCGTACTCCACAGACAAGCCACGCCCACAAATCAGTATTGTGCTCCATATTCAGTTAAAATAGTTAACCAAAACGCAAAATAGTAGCCGGAAAGGGCGGGGAGAGAGGAGGGTGGGGAGAGGAGGGCGGGGAGAGGAGGGCGGGGAGAGGAGGGCGGGGAAAAGGGAAAAACCGACCTCCAGGTAGCCCACCCACCAGAGTTATCGATGTGGCGTCACAAAACAGTCTCGTGCTCCATGGAAAGCCACGCCCACAAAACAGTACTCTGCTTCACCCTTACTACTCATAATATTAATGAAGTCATAATACATAAAGCAACAAATGAAAATTTTATAAAAATTTTAAAGAAGCTACTTGATGATGACTTCAATTGGACCGGTCCCCGTTTTTGTGTAGTAGCTAAATCACAAAGAATTTGTGATGAGAACATAAAACAGTTGATTCTTAACGATTACCATCTCCTTCCGTCTAGTATTCATGCTGGAATTACGCGTATGTACAACAATATTAAAAAACGTTATTTTTGGACTGGACTTAAATCAGATATTGAAAAGTTTATTAAGAAATGTGATGCTTGTCAAAGAAATAAGTATTCAATACCTGTAAAACAACCTATGTCAATTACAACGACGGCATCATCTGCTTTTAATAAAATTTATCTGGATCTTGTTGGTCCTTTGCCAAAGGATGAAAGTGGAAATATTTACATTTTGACTTTGCAATGTGAATTGTCAAAATTTGTTGAAGCATACCCATTACCAAACAATGAATCAGTAACTGTTGCGAAAGCCTTAGTGAATAATTTTGTATTAAGGTATGGAATTCCTGAAGAAATTGCGACAGATAGAGGTAAAGAATTTATTGCTGAAACAATGCAAGATGTTTGTAAATTATTAAAAATCAAAAATATAACATCTACTGCTTATCACCATGAAAGTATTGGAGCATTGGAAAGATCTCACAAAGTTCTAGGAGAATATTTAAGAATTCAGACAAAAAATTTTAAGGATTCATGGACGGAATGGATTCCATTCTGGTGTTTTTCCTATAATGCAACAGTGCAATCAGAAACTAAATATCAGCCTTTTGAACTTGTTTTCGGGAAACAATGTATTCTTCCATCAAATTTTAATAGAGGTACTGATGCTGTTTACAATTTTTCAAATTATCTGATTGAATTGAAGTTTAGA
Source organism: Phlebotomus papatasi (assembly GCF_024763615.1). Taxonomy (NCBI): domain Eukaryota; kingdom Metazoa; phylum Arthropoda; class Insecta; order Diptera; family Psychodidae; genus Phlebotomus; species Phlebotomus papatasi. The sequence continues at coordinate 4,597,967 of NC_077225.1, read as the reverse complement.
ATGCAAAGAGCTCTAGAGGATGCTCGAAAAAATTTAATAGAAAGTAAGAATAAGAGAAAAAAGGAACACGATAAAAATATAAGACCTATTACTTACACTAAAGGACAATTAATTTTAGTTAAAAATGAAAATGGGGATAAGTTAGAATCACTATATCGTGGTCCTTATGTAGTTTTAAGAGATTTGGATCCAAATGTAGAAGTAAAGATAAATAATAAAGAATGTATTATTGATAAGAACAGAACTAAAGATTATACTAATTGAAAACAAGAACAGTTTTAAAATTTTACTAGTTTGTTTAATTAGATTAAATTAATTAAATTAATAAATTAAAAAAAAAATAATTAAAGTTTGAATAAGACATTGGATTTTATATGACAAAGGCAATGTTTATTGCCAAATGATTTGAAAACACTGTAAATAAATTTTTAAACTAATATATAAAAGAGGAAAAATTGCAAAAAACAAAAATGGAAAAAAAATTTAATAAATTTATTTTTTTTTCTCTTTAAGAGGGAAAGTGTAGTATGAATACCCCTCTTATGAGATAAAGGGTTAACTTAGTGCAAATTGCTAGACTTGCAATGAGCAATGTCCAAAATGAGTGCATGCACCTCAGCCTATGCAAGCTTGCATTAAGTCCCCAAATAAAACTCTTTTGTAAAGAATTATGTAGAAGAGTTGGAAAAGAGCGTGGAACGAATAAACACCTTGAGAGAATGAAGTGTGTTTTACTCAAGAACATTTTTATTATTACAGAATAAAAACTCCTCAAATGATTTTTCTTGGTATGAAAATTAACGTTGCTGTCTCTAAAATGCTATGAATGAGCAACGAAAATCAAACGTCACATAGAACACAAAGTCACAGAAATCCAGCTTGATTAAAATTAAAACCAAACGAACAAAAAAAATCAAGCTCTTTAAATTTAATTGTAACAAAATTAATTCACTTTTGCATTTGAGAGACCACAATAGTAATTATTTGTTTTTTTTTACGTCGAATGATTAGAAGCGATATTACTCGAATTATAAATAATAAAAGTAATTAAATAAAAATGGCAATATTGGAATTCTTAGAAAAAAAAATCAAAATTCGAACTTTTTTGTCAAATGTGACTGGAAATATAAATCTAATGAAAAACAAAATTAGATCAATATTATGACGCAAAAGAAGGAATTTGACGCAATTTTGTAATTTTGTAACAAAATTACAAAGAGGGTAATTTTGTTGCACAGTGTAATCCATAGGAAAAGCCGTGGAAATTTCGTCAGAGAAAAGTCCATGGAAACTCGCGGACATTTCTTATTAGACGGTCCTATACAGAGTTCCGCAAACGCCCATGGAACGCTAGGAAGAAACCTAGCGTCAAATTCCATCTCGGAAGCTTACGCGGATTTTGAGTGGTAAAATCCAGGGAATTCGACGCGGATTTTTAGCGGTAAAATCAGCGGACATGGCAGAAATGGCTACTGGAAATCCAGAGGAATAGCCGCGGCCGTTGGCTATAGGGTAGGGAGAGATCTCTACCCTTTCTCAGTTGTCAACCTCAACTGTTCCGGATTTGGAGAGAGGTCTCTCCTTCTCAGTTGTCAAAGAGAGAGATCCCTCTCCTTCTCAGTTGTCAATCTCAACTGATCTTGATTTGCAAACGCGTGAGTTTTTATGTTAAATCGATTAGCATTCAATTTCTTTTTAAAAACCTGTGAAAATTGTTTAAGTTCTAAATTTAGTCATATTCTACTAAACTGCCCTCATGGACGTGTGTGATTTAATGATGAAAAGGTGGTAAATTGTGGGAAAACATTCTAATATTGTTTCTGTGCATTTGTTTTGGTTTCATAATACTCCACAGGGGCTGGATGGATGAAAAGGATTTGGACAGGAATCCTCATCTCCGGATAGTCAGCAGAAAGGAAAAGAACTCATCCCAGAGCATCTTTAGATTCCAGTATATATCTTGCAAAGTACTGAAAGTTATTGGGGGCATCCAACATCTGCAGATTCATCAATTAGAAGAGCATACACAGCTGAGGTAAGTACAGAATCTGAATGAGAAAATATCTAATAAAGCGCCTAGTTTTCGTGATTTCTGGTTGAAAACGTGAGTGAAGATAATATGCTAAAGGAAAAAATTCTTTTTGATAAAATATTTTGGGAAAAACAGAAATAGTTTTAATTAATTTACATTTTTCTCACAAACAAGATTATCATGAAAATCCTTTAATTACACAGTCATTATACGAATATAGATACAAACCGTTTTCATTAAATATTCCATGAAAAATAGGTAATACTTTTAAATATGTGAATTCGTAAGATAAAACGAGTCAAAAATACAATAGCTGTGATTTTGGAACAGCCTTTTCGTAGCGACACTAGCGCTATTGTTGTCAATCTATGAAGTATCCCTCTTTCTTTCTTATAGTGTCTTCTAAAAGTGTTGGAAAATCCAGCTCCTGTTTCTGTGAGTAAAATTTTATAGAAATTGGCATTTTAATAATGTAAAACGTAATAAAGTAATTAGCAGGGATCAAATTTTATTACGATTATGTAAAATATTGTAATTTCCGCCAACGATTGGTTTGGAATTTTTAGAAGAAAAATATTGCACCATGACATGGAATGGCGTAGCGTCATTTCAGATGTTTTGTTTGTGTTTTTTTTCCGAAGCTTTATTATTTTTTTTTATGAAAATCCGGTAATATTGATCTAATTTTGTTTTTCATTAGATTTATATTTCCAGTCACATTTGACAAAAAAGTTCGAATTTTGATTTTTTTTAAGAATTCCAATATTGCCATTTTTATTTAATTACTTTTATTATTTATAATTCGAGTAATATCGCTTCTAATCATTCGACGTAAAAAAAAACAAATAATTACTATTGTGGTCTCTCAAATGCAAAAGTGAATTAATTTTGTTACAATTAAATTTAAAGAACTTGAATTTTTTTGTTCGTTTGGTTTTAATTTTAATCGAGCTGAATTTCTGTGACTTTGTGTTCTATGTGACGTTTGATTTTCGTTGCTCATTCATAGCATTTTAGAGACAGCAACGTTAATTTTCATACCAAGAAAAATAATTTGAGGAGTTTTTATTCAATTACAATAAAAGAAAATACGGGCAATAATTATTTTTTTTTAAAATAAAAACGATTGTGGAAAGATTATTTGAACCTCTAGAATTTTATTAATGTATTAAACCACTTTTAAGAGACTAGACTATATTTTACTACAGTTTACTAACACTTTTATGAATTATCAATTTACCTAGAATTTATTTTGATAAAGTCCCGAAATTTAAATTTTCATTCTAAAAAATAACGTATGTTTCGACAGAAATTAAAATTAAGGAACAATTTATTTGGAAATATTTCGTATTTTACAAATAAACGAACGAATATCTTTAAAATTTGTGGTTTCCATTTTTTCTATTAGGTATTAAATAATGAAAATCATATTCGGTGCTCTTAGACTCTCTGTTAGTAGATCCTGGCATTATGAATGCGACTTTCTTTTTTTTATCACCCCTTTCCTTGCTGTCGAAAATAGACATTTTTTTTTTAACTCGAATATCCATCGTGCAATTCTCTCATTTTTGTATATGGTTTGGATAGTTTATATAATTTGCTTTTTCCAACTTGTCATCGCTCTGAAGCTTAAACGATGAAAGATGTATACTTCCGGTCTACGGTAAGCCCAATAAAAAAGAAACAATATCTTCATTCGATTTTTTCCTTTTCCCCTCACTCCCCTCTATCCCATCCTAAACGATGTTTTTCTTCTTTTTTTCTCAAAATTGACCAAAGCTTTTTCAATGATTTTCGGATATGGTTTAAAGGTAGTCCAAATAAACATTTGGTCCAAACATACACCTACGACGCAACAATTCGCCATTATGGATTATTGAAGATGAAAAGTAAATGACTTTGGATGGTTCATTTTTTCAACCGATTTGGTTGAATTTGACAAACGGTTTGATATTTCTTATCCGGGTATATTAGTCTCAAGCTATAATGTATTGGCCAAATAATCGTATTTGATTTATTTTTCTCGAATAACCTTTTTGTACTTGCACTTAAACCTCTTGCCAATGACAAGTACATTCCATAATACACACTTGTTTGCAAATTTTCTTGTTCGGAATTGTTTTTCGATTTTTGAATGAATTTATTCGTTAATAAACCGGTATAGGTGAAAGCGCGCTACCTTCGGACAACTCAAGCTGTGGACAATTCCATTTTTCTCTATGTTCTTATGGATATCACCCATAGCTCTTCTCTGAAAATTTGAAGCATTGGACTAAGCTATTGCAATATAATATTATAATGGGCCAAATTCATTTATAACATATTGAAAAAAAGAAGATTTGTGTGAAACATAAATCGTTCGAAGGTAGCGCGCTTTCCCCTACACCCAGAAAGCTTTTAAAAGTTAATTTAAGGACAGCTCTATCTAGTGAGTTCAAGCATTTCACAAAGGTGGGATGCTTCGATACCTCTTTTTTACGTGAGGGAGTAATGTCTAAGAGTTGTTTATTTTTCATTTTAAAAAATTGTAAAATCAAATTTAGAATTTGAGTGCACTGGATTTTTTTGCCCAGTATTTATACAAATTTAAGTTTTTTTAATTGAATAAAAAATATTATGTTGTGTATTTTTGTCAAAAGGTTTGATTTTGTAACTATTTCAGTTTTAATATTGGTGAATTGAAACAGTCATGAATAATATTCGCGAGATACTGTCAACTTGGAGGTTGTCAAATTTAGAGCAGGCGATTGAGCTTCTGGAAGGTACATTAAATATTGTTGTGGATGGGACTTCCGGGAAGGCAGCTGACCGCGGAAAAGGGGCTCGACGAGGAACTCCGGAGGAAATCTGTCCCCTTTGACATATGGACCAAATAAAAACACTACCTCTTGTTTACTTCTGTGTTTTATTAAATTTACGCTAGGGGCGCTTTCAGCGCAAAGGTACAAAGTCGATAATGCAGGCAAAAAAAATGTCTTCAAGAGGCAATTGCCAAAAGTTGTTTTGGTTTTGTCCAAACGTGCTGGTGATCGTGACGGTGGATTCTTCAGGGCCCTCAGCGGACCTTGGTGAGTATTTCCTGTTCCGCCTGCTTAACCCAGGCCTGATCTCCTTCGTCTAACGACAGCTGGAGGGTATGCAGCGGCGTGACAAAGCCGGCAGCTGGAGCGGGACGGGATTCCTTGGCGCAGAGGACAGGGTGATCCGGCAAAGCCCTCAAGTGCCTCCTCGGGGGTGGATTCACCCTAGCACAGCCAACTCCTTCAGTCTCAGGGCCAGAGGTTTCTACCAGTAGCTTCCGGAGACGGCGTCGCTAGACCACTCTTCCGGCTCTACGACGTTTCTTGAGGCGCACGGCAGGGGGGACGGTTTCGCCCAAGGACGGCGTAGTGGGAGCTTTCTCAGCGGTATGGATAGACCTGTCGTCTGCGGAAGGAGGTGAAATGGCCAAGATTGTGGCGACAGCCTCCTTGGTGGCCGAGGTTACTCCTGGATGAGCGCAAGAGATTAGGGTGGCCAAATCGGTAGTGAACACTGGTATAGGGTGGTTTTGGCGCAACACAATCTCTACGTGGCGACGAACTTCACGGAGATGTTGCCCCCTTGGCAGAGTGTTCACACTGACCCTTAGACCCTCACCGTCCGCAGGGCGATCAGACTCCTGGCTATTCTGGACTGTACTAGCAGGGCGTCCGGATATCTACACCGCACGGGATTGCCCGGAAAAAGGGGTAGCACTGCTTGACCTCGCTCTTCGGACACTGCAAAATCCCACAAGGGAAGGAACGGTAAGTAGAGTGTGTGAGGAAGGGAAATTTTAGCGCATTCGGAGCTATTTAGAACGCTAGTTTTATCAGCGATTGTAAATGCTCACAGACAGTGCAAAAGTAAGGGCTATCGTGTCACCAGAAGCTATTTAGTGCGCTAGACTTAGCCCGCGCTTCTAAATGCTTCTGATCAGGGTAATACAGAGGGGATTCTCAAGTGCTACCGGGAGCTATTGAGAGCGCTAGATTAACCCGCGCCTCTGAATGCTCTATCCAGCAACAGTAGGGGTGACAGGAAGGGCCACTGAGAGCTATAAGGAGCGTAGCTTATGCCCCGCTGCGGTATGCTACTGGATCAGTGGAACAGTGGGAAGGGGACGACTTACTTATTTCTTCTCTCTCTCGCTCTAGGTCACACACACTATTTCACCGGTCTTGGCTTTAGAGTGTACCAAAGGTTAACTTCATTGACAAAACCAACAACCAGGTCAATGCCTGATATTTCTGGTGTTCTCCAGAAGTATACGGGGAATTGGCAAAAATGCATTTTTCCGCCCCTAAAACACTTAAGGGCGCCGAATCCCACCCCAAAAAGGATTCGGCACAACACTGCCCTCCTCCTAGTTCTGGCCGTCCCGGCTAGAATTAACACGCCGGCAAGGAGCTAAACCATTAACGTGCACAATGCGTGGGCGGCCTCTAGTATTCTTTCGAATACAATAAACCGCCTCATTTATCTTCTCAGATACCAAATAGGGCCCATCCCAGTCGCTCTGTAACTTAGGAGACCTCCCAACCTTCCTAAGGGGATTGTACAGCCAAACGGACTGTCCCGGTGCAAAGGTCAGGAGATGCTGACTGCGGTCATAATAGTCCTTGGCCACCCGAGAAGAAATTTGCGAGCGTTCTCGCCCCTCTCGATGAATCTCGTTCATTGTTTGACGTAGGTTTTCCACGAAAGGCAGCTCAGGTTCATCCTCGGGCGGTTTCCCACACACCAAATCCAGGGGCAATCTTAAATTTCTACCCAAAACCATGTGGGCCGGGGGATGGCCCGTAGACCGGTGCACAGCGCTCCTATAGGCCAGCAGGAAAAAAGGCAACAGCAGGTCCCAGTCACTTTGCTGGTTATCCACCATTTTGGCCAAGAAATCCAAAAGAGTGCGATTCAGCCTTTCCACCATGCCATCCGATTGAGGATGTAGCGGCGTAGTTCGCGTCTTTTGGGCACCCAGAACCATTAACACCTTTCGAAACACCTCCGACTCATAATTGCGTCCCTGGTCAGAGTGAAACTCGTTTGGGACCCTATATCGACTTACCACCAAGTCAATGAAAGCTCGGGATACCGTCTCGGCTGTCTGATCCGGAATTGCTGCAGCCTCTGGCCACTTGGTGAAATAATCCATGAATACGACAATGTAGCGGTTTCCCCTAGGGGTCACCAGAAAAGGACCCAAGATATCTGAGGCCACCCTCTCAAAGGGCTCTCCCGAAATTCTAGTGCTCAAAGGAGTCACTATTCTACGACCAGGCCCCTTTCGGGCTGCGCATATGTCGCACTCCCTACAGAACTTCTCCACCGCCGCTCGCCCTCCTATGACATAAAACCTCTCTTTCAAACGGTCGAGAGTTCTACTTATGCCAAAATGGCCCCCGGATGGGGTACAGTGCAATGCTCCCAATACCGTTGGAACCATTGATCCCGGTAACACCCAAAGGCGCTTGGAATTTCCAGGTCTTCCAGCCTCCCAACGATAACACAGCACGCCCTGCTCCACACTTAAAGACGCAAACAGACCCCAGTAGTGCTTCAGCAAATGGGTTCGCCCAGAAATAGTCTCCCATTCCGGTCTCTCACCTTTTTCGACCCATTCCTTCACTTCCTTCAGCACTTCATCCTCTTCCGTGTTTTGGGCCATGCTTGTCATCAAATCGGGGCTCACCGTGATTCTCCTGAGAGGCGCGGACTCCGCTACCAATTCCGAGCATGCATCCCGTTCATCCACACGGTCACAATGATTACAGTCGATCTCCGCACAGGGACGACGGGAAAGAGCATCAGAATTATCATGCACTCGGCCCGCACGATGCTTTAACTCAAAGTCATACTGTCCCAATTTCTCTAACCATCTGGCCAGCTGACCCTCGGGACTCTTCATGGTCAATAACCAACGGAGAGCGGCGTGATCACTCAGGATCAAGAAATGGCGGCCATATAGGAAATGGTGAAAATGGGAAACACCCTTCACCACGGCCAAAAGCTCCCTCCGAGTGGCGCAATAGTTGCGTTCAGCTCCAGACAAAGCCTGGCTGTAATAGGCAATAACCCTTTCCGTGCCCTCCTGAACTTGTTGCAATACGGCCCCCACTCCGACAGCACTCGCGTCACAATCCAGGACATACTCTCCTTCGTCCCTTGGGTAAGAAAGAATGGGAGCGTGGGTAAGAGCCTGCTTTAGAGTGTCGAAACTGTCTTGGCACTCGCGAGTCCACTGGAACCGGACAGACTTCTCTGTCAGGCGGTGCAAAGGCCGAGCTATGTCGGCGAACCTGGGAACAAATCTACGATAGTAGGAACACAGTCCCAAAAACTGCCGTACGTGAGTCTTAGTACCCGGGACAGGCCAGTTAGTCACAGCCTCTATCTTTGACGGTGCTGCGTGGATGCCTTCTCCGGAAACAACATGACCCAAGTACTCCACCTTTCTCTGGAAGAATCTGCATTTACGAGGAGATACCTTTAGATTGGCGGCTCGTAGTTTTTGCAGTACCAAATCCAGACGATGGACTCCCTCCACCAAGGTTGTTGCGCTCACAGTGTGGCACACTGTACATTAATGATTGAAAGTATAAAGTCCCACCCATTTCACCCAAATGAGCCTGATGAGGAAGGGGAATGCAAATTATTAGATCTGGAATGATTACTAAAATATACTTTCACTCTCTTGGTTCCTGACCGTCTTCGAGGAAGCATCATCGTCAGTCCTGGCGCCCACGGAATTCTACTCCGGATATTATAAATTTTGGGCTGAGTATTTGTGCAGTTACTCGAGGACTCAGCAGAAATACGCGCAATCAGACTATCTTGTAAATTATATTTTGCATCTCAGAAATTACATTTCTTGTGTCTTGTTAAATTCAATTTTTTCATTAAATAGTGTTATGTGCGAACCAAAAGTTTAATATTTTATTTGGAATCAAAAGTGGTCGCTACATAAAAATTTGACGCCCAACTTGGTGCTCGAATATTGAAAAACCTCATGAAATAGCCGGACATTAAATTAAAATTCAATTTTCTTATAAGAAAGCCAATTTTTTCTATCTCATCAAATTGTCTGATTGCGGGTATTAAGCATGAGCAAGAGACTTGTCCATTTGTGCAATTAGTGTTATTTTTCATCCAAAGCCATTTGTGACCAATTTATTGGGGGAGATTAAGTGAAGAAACACCGTTTAGTGATACGATTTTATGATCCTCGTGTGTTAAAAATCTCTGTAGTTTGATCGCATTGGGTTGGAAGCATATTAATTCCACTGCTGTGTAATTTTGCATTTTTCCCTCTCGTTTTTTTTTCTCCCAACTTTGTGAAATGGCAGAGTCACTTGAACTCCAGTTGGATTTTTCATTGCTCCAACGAAGTGATATGGAATTTGAGCTTGAGATTCGTGGTCATGGGTCTCCATTTGGATCGCGGGATTTAAGCAAAGAATTAAAAGAGTTTTGGAATGATCCTAAGACAGTGGTAACCGCGTTAAAGGGGTCAACAAAGCATTTAACCTTGCGTGTTGCGGAATTTGGGTATAATCTCGTGGAAGCTGAACCGACGGAGCAGAATTATCGCGCAGCTTTTGCATTGTATAGCACTTTATATAATCGTTGTAGATACACCTCCGATGAGGATGATCCAGATAAATCTCAGGGGCGCAAAATAGTGAAATTGCTGAGGGCTCATATGGATGAATTTAGTCAGAGATGTAAAGAATCTCAAGCCCCCACTGTGAATAAGAACAACGATGATAATGTCACAATTCTGGAGGGAGAATCTCCTGGTGGACGTTCACAAACTACAAGATTTTCGCATGGCCGGGGGCGAGGCATCTCTACAACCCCGTTTCCGTCTATAGATTTTGATGGTAGATTTCCCCCAGGTAGATCCCATTTAAACATACCAAATTATCGCGATATCGTGGGATTTAATACCAGTCATTTGCGGTGAAGTGATCCTCAACCATCTCCTTTCCAGAATTCCCAAGCATTCCATGAGATGCGTCCAGTGCCATTTAAGGACTGGGGAATTAGTTTTTCGGGAAAAAGGGGTGGCAAAAAGGTCCGTATATTTATCATGGAGTTGGAGAGAATGTGTGTCGCGCAGGGAATTTCTTTGCAAACCGTTGCTCGTGCAGCAAGATTATTTCTCACAGATGATGCACTCGTGTGGTATAATAATTGCTGGCAATATTTGTCCACTTGGCAGCAGTTTAAAACGGCAATACAATCTGCATTCGAGGATTTTGAGTCGGATTTCTCTATTAGGAAAAGGATCGAGGAACGCAAGCAGAGGGTGGGGGAACCTGTAGAGGTTTTTATCGTATCCCTATATGAATTGGTTCGCGAACTCGAAGATCCTATATCAGAAAAAGTCCTGATTCGCCTCGTTCGTAGGAATTTGCTACCGGAATTTTCCAGTGCTCTGGCTCTTGTGCAGGCAGATTCAATGAATCAGCTGGTTGATTATTTAAAGCAAATCGAACGTAATCGGTTAATTTCATCCCCAATTCCACCAACCAATACAGTTTCACGTAAAGCATCAGTTAATGTTAGCGAAATTTCGGCTGATAATAAACCTCTGGAGAAAAAAGTGGTGGTGTGTGAATACATAACCGGTGCTATGTATCTTGGTATTGATTTTATAAAGCATTTTGGTTTCCAAATCATTCCTCCAGAGGTTTGTGCTAGCCTAGAAAATCAGGGATCAGTAATTCCTAGTTCAGGAGAAGATGCAATTCTTAGGGAGTCTATGAAGGAATTTCTTCTTACCCAAGAAGGTACTTTAGGGGCCACAAACGTGCTTACGCACACGATTAATACAGGGTCTCATCCTCCGATTAGGCAAAAATGTTATCCTATTCCGTATCACAAAATGAAAGCTGTGGATGCAGAATTGAAACGTCTCAGGGCAATGGGAATTATTTCGGAATGCCGTACAAGTCCTTGGTCCAATCCGATCACAATCGCGGAAAAGAAAAATGGTCAGATTCGTATCTGCCTTGACGCGCGAAGAATAAATGAGGTGACGGTCAGGGATACGTTCGCTCTTCCAAATATTAATAACATTCTTGCTAAACTTATTGGAACTAAGTATTTGACGTCTCTAGATCTTTCAGATGCATTTTTCCAGATTGAGCTAGACGATGAGTCTAAATTAAAAACTGCCTTTTGCATCCCTGGTAGGCCCATGTATATGTACAATCGTATGCCGTTTGGGTGTACAAATTCAGCACAAGAGATGTCGCGCCTCATGTCAAGGGTTATTGGGGTGGATATGGAACCAGAAGTTCACTGCTTTATAGATGATATAATTATAGCCACAGATACTTTTGAACAACATATTAAGTGTCTTCGTGAAGTTGCTAGGCGTCTTAAAAAGGCTAATCTTTCAATAAACTTAACTAAATCACGATTTTGCGTTCCGGAATTAGTATATTTAGGATATACGGTGAATGCAGAAGGAGTTAGTCCTAATACGGAAAAAGTTAAGGCAATATTGAATTTAACAGCGCCAAAAACGGTTAAGCAAGTACGCCAACTTTACGGAATGCTTTCATGGTTTCGTAGGTTTATTCCAAACTTTAGTGAGATAGCTCACCCAATTTCGGATCTCCTTAAAGGGAAACCTGCAAAGATAGAGTGGTCTTCAGAGGCCGATGCGGCTCTTACTCAGCTAAAAGATCTCCTAACAAGCGCTCCTATTTTGGCAACCCCAGATTATGAACGCGAGTTCATCGTGAAATGTGATAGCTCAGACTATGGAGCTGGAGCAGCCCTTATTCAGAGTTCGGATGAAGGCGAAAAAATTATTTCGTATTTTTCTCACAAGTATTTCGCATCTCAAAAGAATTATACGACCACAGAAAAGGAATGTTTAGCCGTTATTCTTGCGATCGAACATTTCCGGGATTATATTGAGGGTTCACAGTTCACAGTCGAAACTGATCACTCGGCACTCCTTTGGCTATTAAAATCAAAGGAAGTTAAGGGACGTCTTGCACGATGGGTTATGAAGCTGCAAGCTCACAATTTTAAGATTGTTCATAGGCCCGGTAAACAACATATCCTTCCAGACTTTTTGTCTAGAAATGTTGAGTGTTCCGCAGTTGACATTGAGGATCCATGGTATATGAAGCTTCGCGAAAAGATTTATAAGGACTCCACTAAATTTCCTGATTTCATGATCAAGGAAGACAAAATTTATAAAAATTGTCGGTATTGTTGTGCCCAATCCTTCTGGGGATGGGAGATTGGGCGCATACTTTGTGGAGGAAGTCTTGGCAGGGATCTTGTGGACGGGCCGGGATATACTTCGGGAGGACAACACATATGCCTGGGACCTAAAGCATTCGGTGATTGTTGAATGGGCAGCTTTTGTTGGCTAAAAACCGCTACAGCCATTCAGTCCCTTGAAGTATTGCGAGACCTGAAACCAAAAAGTAAGTGAAGGTCAAGCTATTTGGCGGGAAACTGAGCCGAGCGCAGCAACAGCCTTCCCAGACAAGCGCCGAGGCAATTTTGCCCCCTTCTCTGGTTGACTGGGCTAGCCAGTTGCGCACGCCCCTGAAGCGCTACTTACCCTTTTTGCCCACCTGTATATTTGCAGTGACGGGGCAGAAGAAAACAGCTCGGGAAAGTTCCCTCTTCCCTCGGCCTCCGGAGCCACGGCAGTGGGCCAACTCATTTGAGGTGCAGCTGGGCATCACTTCCCGCCTGAATTCTCTGCGCTTGGTCAGGGAATCCCTTCGCATCCGGAGACACCGCCTCACGCTCCCCAGAGGGGAACATCAGGAGGAAGTGCGGCGTCGCGTAGAGGGAGTGATAGCAGTCACTGTTCCGGGGGCTGTTCTTACCCCCTCCCTGTCCGCTTTGCTGAGCTGTGCACAGCCGGGGGTTATCGCGGCTACCATCGAGGCCTTGGACGTTATCCGGGCTACGGCTAGTGGGGTCCCTGAAGATCAAATCGGGGGATCTCAGAATCCAAATACCCCGGAAAGGCCATCCAGGAGATCTCGCCGTCGTACCCGCCGGCAGCATCGATCCGGGAGACGTGTGCAGGCACGACGTCTCCGGCAAGAGTGTCTGGCCACCATTAGGGACCAGGAGCCTTCGAACAGAGCCTCTGGATCGGGTCAAACTCCCCGTTTATCTCAAACGCCTGCATCCTCCCTTGCGTGCTCATCCCGTCGAGTAGTGAAGCCCCAGGCGCTTTCTCAAAGGAGGGTGGTCCTGAAAAGGAAGTGACATCAGTCCCTGCTACTGCACCTGGCCCACTCACCTGCTTTGCACGTCCCAGTACCATCCGCCTGCCCAGGAAAACTGCCACTGAATCCCCACACCAAAAATAAACAAACACTGACAACTCAATACAACTGTCATTGACCCCATAAATTCCCCAAATTAAGCCACCCCACACACGCGAGAAAAACATTGAAGAAAATATTGAAGAATTTATTATTTAATAAACAGAAGTATAAAGTGAATTAAAATTTGCCGAGTGTTTTCTTCGTCCTTCCTCTTCCTCCCTCTTCGTCTATCCACAACAGTATCTTGATGAGGCTGGTGTGTAAGCACACAAATGGAAATTAGTTATTCCTAAGGATGAAAGAGAGAATTTAATATCCCAATACCACGATTCTCCAACCGGTGGCCATTTAGGGTATTTTAAAACATTTCATAGGCTGTGTGATTTCTATTATTGGCCCGGTATGCGCCGTGATGTTTCCAAATATATTAGAAATTGCGACGTTTGTAAGTCAGCCAAGGCCCCTAATGTTTCACTTGTTCCACCAATGGGAGGATTCGTAGATGTAGGCCGTCCATGGGAGTATGTATATGCTGACTTTGTAGGTCCATTGGTACGCTCAACACGCGGTTACATCTGGCTTTTGGTCATTGTGGATAAATTATCCAAATTTGTGTTAATGTTTCCATTAAGAAATGCTACTGGAAAAGCATTAATCAATGTTTTGAGGGTGCATGTTTTCTCGGTCTTTGGATGTCCGAGGGTATTCCATTCTGATTCAGGCTCAGCGTTTGTTAGCAAGGAATTTAAATCCTACCTTGCGGGTTTAAATGTTGAACACCTGACTACGGCGGGGTACTCTCCACAGGCCAATGCCACTGAGAGATACAACCGTAGCATCATAACGTCTATCAGATCTTTGATCAACGACAAACATAACAAGTGGGAGGAATGTCTTCCAGAAATTGCTTCAGGCTTAAGAGCAGCTGTTAATCAAAGCTCTAAATATAGTCCCTACTTCTTAAATTTTGGGCAGACCATGATTAATAACGGTCGAGAATTTAATACAGTGAAATTAACTAAGCCCAATTCAAGTGAAGATCGCATTAACATCCTAGAAGTTGCACGTGGTAAAGCCAGACAAAATTTACGTAAAAGTCATCAGAATTCTGCTAATCAGTACAATATCTCACATAATGTGAAAGATGTTAGATTTTCAATTGGTGACACTGTCTGGCGCCGAAATTTTAAATTATCAAGTGCTGCGCAAGGAATCCAATCAAAGTTTCTTCCTAGTTGGATTCAAGCAAGGGTGATTGATGTGAAAAATCACATTTATGTTGTTCAGGATCTTAATGATAGTAGCAGAAAAGGGATCTATCATAAAAAGGATCTCAAACCCGATTAATGTTTTACGTTATTCGTAAGATTGGGGAATTTAGATTTATTATATTTAATTTATTAATTATTCTGTGCCTACAAATTTCAATTTCTCTTGGTTTGATTTTTTTGTCTTAATCCAACTTTATTAAGTATTAATTTTCGCGATTTAGATGCAAATTACCGATCTTCTCAGCCGTTTGTGCATAGCACGCTTGATCTGTTCGAGTCATATTCTCCAGTTCACATCGCAGAAGAAAAATGTTTCTTTTTGGAAAATTATTTTCTAAATGAACGGTTTTGTCGGGTGGATTTTAGAACGGTTGAGTTTGGCCTTTGATGCCGAAAAATTTCGTCACACAACTTTTCTAGTAAGATCTTGGTCTCTCATGTATATGCAATTATAGGATCCTGTTATTATGTGATCTACAAGATTTTTCTAGTAGTCACAAACGATACCTTACTCAGTGTGGATTCGTCCCACTGTCCATAAAATGAAACAAAACTTAGTAAAGGAGCACGGAGGAGGCATCCCCTTTATAAGGTGGCGCTCCAGGGCAGTCTGATATGATAGACTGGCGAATTCTTCCATGATAAGAGTCTAAATTCTCTGATTGAAGAATTTCTATAAGTAGTATACATCGCGCAAGTCGCTGTATATGACGTCACGATGAGTCATCATCGCGCAAGTCGGTGTGACGTCACTGTCGAGCAAGTCGCTGCATGTGACGTCACGTATATGATGACGTCACATATTTTCTGACGTCACATATTTTCTGACGTCACACCTTGGAGGCATGACGCAATATTTTGGGGTGACGTCACACCCCCACCCCCTGGGAGGCTGACGTCACAGGGCGGAACTTTAAATTTGAATTTTCCGTTGGTATACACGAGCGCCATCTGTGATTGTAAATTTGAACTTTGAATGTCCGCCCGCCATTTTGATATTTGACAGCCATTTTGAATTATTGTCCGCCATTTTGATTTTTGTCCGCCATTTTTTATTACCGACCGCTGCTCCTATTTTTGTCTGCCATTTTTTATTACCGACCGCTGCTCCTATTTTTGTCTGCCATTTTTTATTAACGACCGCTGCTCCTATTTTTGTCTGCCATTTTTTTTATTACCGACCGCTGCTCCTATTTTTGTCTGCCATTTTTTTTATTACCGACCGCTGCTCCTACTTTTGTCCGCCATTTTTAATTTGCGACCGCCATTTTTAATTTGCGACCGCCATTTTTATTTTTGTCCGCCATTTTTATTACCGACCGCTGCTCTTATTTTCTATGCGCGCGCCCTCTGTTATTCCTATTATTAACCATTTCCGTAATTTTTTTTCGCGACGTGAAAATTTTTTGGCCGATACCTGGGATTGAACCGACAGATACTTAAAGTCTTAAACGTAATGTGTACCACCGCTTAGACCACTCGGCCACGGCGGCATGTTGATGGGCTCTCGCTGAATCGTGAACCGTTGCATCGTCCACAGGCTGACGTCACCCATGCATAGATATCTCATATAGACATTTTCCATGCATGCATACATTTTCATACACATACACATGCCCCGTGGGAATAATTGCGCGCGTCACTTGGCGGGGAAAAACAGTGCGAGAAACAGATCTCGGGTTTCGGGTTTCAGAGTGGCGCGTGGTGACTTCTGGATATATGACCCGTACTTAGGAATGCATCCTATTGCAAAAAATGGCATGGAATGTGTCGTATGGAGGCGACTATAAATTAATTGTCGTGGGAATATTTTAATTGCTGTGGGAATTTTTTCTTTCCTTTGAGAGCTAAAGGCTTCTTAATAAAGAGGATAAACGTTTTTACAGTGAAAATAAGTGCTTTTCATATAATTTCACATATGTTTCGGGAAATTAATTTACTCCACTGCACTTTTAAGGGAGATCTTTCATTGGGATGATCTTTTATCTGAGTTGAATAAAGTCTATTTTGCGCCTCTTTATTTTACTTGCCCCATACGTTCTTCGCAATTTTAGTGGTATGATCACCACCCATGCATAGCTATGGAAAAGTATCTTCAAAGGTTGAATATTTCGTAACCCCCAAAAAATCGGTTTTGCAGGGTTATATCCTAGCAGTGTGCGCAGAAGGGGTTGGGTACAGTTAAAAGTTGCTTCAAACAGCTAGAGGCTGTTTCAATTTATAGAACTCTTGTGGCAAGGGCTGTCTAATTATGGCAAGAGATTTTAAAATCTAATTCATGTAAATTTTTTCTCTAGAGAATCCTTCTTCTATGTCTACCAAAAATTTCATTTCTGCCCCCCTCTATTTGCAATGTCCGATAAATTTCGCAATGCCTCTTTAGATCATGATGATCCATATGATCCACTGTTCTCACGACTTTTCTTTCTCCATTTTTTTGTGAAAAGCATTTCCATACTCTGATCTTGGATCTCAAATATGTGATATAAGCATGCTATACCTAAATTATTTCTGAATATTACAAACTGATGGTTGAATGTACTTTCTTCCATTTCTATGCACTTGTCGCCGGAATGACCGAAATATGATCTTCTGCATCGCTCATGAATTTTATGGAGTGGAGTGAGGCGATTAAAAGAGGAGTGAAAAATCGTCAATGAAAGCAAATTTCATTCTTTGTATATGAATCATTTAATTTTCTTGGCTGCAAGTGAGGAAAGAATGGGAAAAGGTGTTAGGTTTCTGATAACTTTGCAAGAGAAACCCCACCCTCCCCTCTCCAATATTAAATATTTTGAATTTATAATTGATGCTTTTCTTACTATTTGCAATGTGCTTTAAAGAGATCTGAAGAAATTTGCACATGAACCTTATCATAAAGACTTGAGAAACGACAACAAAATAACAAATCTGAAGATGTTTTTCATATAAAATTATTTTTTCTCAAATTATACAGAATGGGGTGAGCATGTCACTTATTACTGTGGAGCTGCCGAATGGACCCCTAAAATTTAGTTATGTACGATACTGAAACATTTTACATGTTTTTCACTGATAACTTGTTCCCAAATTATGTTTATCCATGCTAGACTCTTCTTGAAAGTAGGAAAGTGTGAAATCCTCTTCTTTTTATTCATTCATTCATTTTCAATCGTTTATCCCTATTGGGGTCGCGGGCCCATGACATCCAAATTAGTAGCCCACGCTTGTCGGTCGTCCGCCACTTCAGGAATATGTTCGGATTCGATCCCAAGGCGTTCCAAGGCAAGATTCTGAATTTTATTCAGACATCTTGTCCTAGGTCTGCCTCGAGGTCGACGACTTCTCACAATGGCTTGCATAGCTTTTCTGGGGAATCTTTTTTTATCCATGCGCTGAACATGTCCATGCCATCGAAGTTGTGATCTCTCAACCCGAAGAAGCAGCTCCTCGACTCTTAGTTCTTCACGAACGGCCACATTCCTCACTTTTGCTTTAGACTGAATATGGAAATTTGGCTTGCACTCACTACATCACCACGGAACTATGTCCTCTTTAATTCTCGGGCAAAAATTTGTCCTAGTATTATTGTTGTTAAAATTTTATTTACACCTTTTACACCTTGCACTGAAGAACATCGAAAACTTTATTTGAGTTGCAATTTAGAAATTTCTGTGTACCCGCCACACCGTTTGGAAAATACTTTAGGCAATCGTAAATGTTTTGTTCTGAGATATGAATCGATTTTATTTGTGAAACATGTTATCAGGGTAATGCATAGTCTCTTAAAATTCAATTATCTGCGATGTTGAATCATCTCACGCCTTTTCAATGATAACTCGTTGCTAGATTGATATGCATTTCTGAGAGACTTTCTCATATAAAATAGAAGATGAAGATCTTTTCTTTTGAATAAAATCTTAGCATACTCTTCAGATAAAATTAAGATGGTGGATGTTTAATAAAAATTGAAGCTATTTCTCTTTTACTCTGTTAATATTTTGCAGATTTTACACGTTGACTCAAACAAATTAAACGTGTTTCAGATAGAATGCAAAACCTCGAAGTACATCAGAATGATAAGTCAGTTGTTTTTTAGGAAAAAAGTTCCCCAAAAGTTTATTGTCTCTATGGAAAAACGTATGAAAAAGTGATTTTTTTGTACCCTCCACTGTAGAAATGCTTTTTCTTCAAATGAATTAGTGAATATGGACCAGTTACTTAAGAGATGCATGGTTTTCTGTAACTCGGCCGCTTGTGATACTGAATCACTTCATGCCTTTTTCATGGACTATTTTTATCATTTTGATAACCTTTTTGTGAGAAATCTTAGAAAATTAAAACTGAATGCGTCTTCTTTAAGAAAAGACTACTTTGTATGATGGCCTTAGTCAACGAACACCAAAAGAGAATTTTTAAGAGATACTCACTAAAAGAAAGTCACAGACCTGAGTTTTCATTCATAATAAACATTTTCAACCGCTTATCCCTATTGGGGTCGCGTTCCCATAACATCCAGTTTAGCAGCCCACACTTGTTGATCCTCCACCACTTCAGGAATAAGTTCAGGTTCAATCCCAATGCGCTCCAAGGCAAGATTCTGAATTTGACTTAGCCACCTTGTCCTAGGTCTCCCTCGAGCTCGACGCCTCCTTACAATTGCTTGCCTAGCTTTTTTGGGGTATCTTTTGAGTTTTCATTGATTATGGGGATTTATCTTTGCACTCACTATCACTACAAATCATCTTTGAACTCTATCCACTTAAATTTTTGTAAAAAAAAAATCATCCTGGTATAAAGAGCGGGTACCAAGATTACCTAGAAGAACTATGAAAAACACATATCGGAGTAAACTCGATTTAAGTTCAATTTTTGTAATCGTTCCACCTGCTCTTCCTAGACTTTCCTCTGAGATATTAAAAAAGTGTATATGCAGCAGAGTGATATATGTCCAAACAAGTTTTATCGGATATGAAACAAAGATTTTGCACACTTTGCATTTATCTTGGGAAATTTCGTTGATGTGATCAAAAGATCTTCGAAATCTCAGAGTAATACCGTTTTATAAGATTTTTCTCAACTTAAAAAACTTTTATTTTTGGCAGAGATTTAACGTCAAGTAGAAGTGTTGGTGAAAAGGAGGAAGAAAAACAACATTTATCGCGATCGGTTTTTCTCCAGAGATATTTTCACCGAATGTTGAATTATGGGCCGTAAGCTACTGGGTGGAATAGCTGCTGTAGAATTTAACCAAAAAGACATGGTCGTCTTCTGTGAAAACGGACCAACTTTAAGAAAATTGCTGGAAGACAAGATGAAAAAGATGATGCCAATATGAATGCTAAACCTTCAACTTGAAGATTGTGTAAAAACCAGTAATCAATATGCCGTGAAAAAAAATATTTTCAGAGGTATACTGAAGTAAATTTAGGAGTACTAAGACTGAAAAATTCTTATTTCTTAACCAATAATGCATTTAAACCATCGATAAACTATTTTCGCATTTTTCATGAAATTCCATTTATAGCAAGTAAGTCAATAATTTGTAAGACATCAATTTTTTTTTATTTTTCCCCTTTTTGACTTTACTTCTTACCTGTGTATAAAATTTTTCTTCTCGACTCTGTTATAAAATTAACTTTGCTTTCCTGACTCTTGCAGAAAACGCATTTTCTTCTTTTTAAACAATTTTATTTCCTCTTAATCATGGCTGATTTTCATATGTATTGACAACTCATTAAGATATTAGCTTTGCATTCAATTCTCTCTCTATTACGAAAAGTATATTCTTGTAGTCTCAACGTATGGTTCTCGACATAGGGGGCAGTTCCTTGTTTTTGAAGCACATTCTTGACATGCAGCAACGTGCCCGCACGGAATAAAGGCGGTGTTGTATTCATTGTTATAGCAGATTTTGCAAATTTTATTTGGTTGCTCTGCAATGTCATATTCTGCTTCTTCTATACCAGAATCCAAGGTATGATCACCAAAGAATATCTCAAACAAATTGTCAAGTGTATCCTCGTCATTGGTGTTGAAAAATTTTAGCATCAAATGCTTTTTCTCCAAAACACTCATTTCTTTCCCGCTTTTCACTTTTCTGAATATTTTTTCCACCACACCCTTACGTAAAGTCTCATTGTTGCTTACATGAAGAAGCTCGATCATCGCGCCAATTGATCTTTTATGCAAAATTAACTGTACCAAATCAGACTCTGATTTGTCTTTTGCAAAAAGTTCTGCTAATTCTCTCAAGTTGTGAGTACTCATTGCGCTGTAGATTTCTTCTGAGTGATTGATTTTTCAAGATGCCCCGTGTTAAATAATTGCAAAATATTATGCCAAACATTTTTTATTGAGAAAAAAGAGGGAGGGGATACAAGAAACTTTAGAGGAGACAAAGCCTGCCACTGATTGTGTGAATACACAAAAAATTGGTACTTTTAATTATTTCTATGGCATTTCACATAGAAAAGTGTATATCGCCATCAGAATCTCGCTGGATTTCTCGTATATTGCATTTGCTCCTCATGATCTCTTTCTGAATCAGCCAGATTTTATTAATTGTATTGAGGCCTAAAATTCAGTTTGTCTTGCCCAAAAATGGGCCACGTCAATGGCAAGCGGTATTCGCGTGTTCTTTTTCGACACTCAATTTATGCTTCGTGATGGAAGGATTAGTCAGTCCCTGGGGACTGCCCAAGAGCACCGATTTAGTTCCTATTATAACCCTAAAAACCCGTGGAAGTTCCTTTCTTGCTCCCAATCAACCAGATATTCCATAAAGCTATAGATCTTTCTTCTATGCTTTAAAATAATTTATCGTCAGTTTATATCTTCATTTATGTTTGGCTTGATCTACAGTTTTCTTACTAGATTCCTCTGTTTCACTCCTCTGGATTTCGCACAACTTTTTAGATGCTGTGACATAATTCATTTAAAATTTCTTCAGTATTAGATTTTGTGTGAATCTTCCCAAATCTTTTCAAGTTCCTCTTTTATGGGGTTACGATCGCAATGATTTCTCAAATCAGGAAAAACAGTTCATGTCAAAAATAATTTTCAGTCTTAAAGGGTTCATTCAAGAAGGTGCTTTTTGCTTCATGGGACACTTATGTACGATGGCCAAATATACCTTTTTGTATGGTTTATTTTTTGGCCTTAGCATAGTAGTGAATGACTTTTGAACCTTTGGCACAGTTATCCATTGACTTTTGCGAATGGAAAATACAAATTTTGCTATAGCCAAGAAACAACAATGCAAAATATTTTACTATTTACATAGATTTACTCGAAATTTTGCTCTGTGATCAGCTATGCTCGTTGACTGCTCCACGAAGGAGAAAATAATCCGTGTCATCCTCACATTATGCTCATATCTATCCCCATAGATTACGAATAAGCGTCCCAATTATCATAAATTTGGTATCAATAGTTGCGTTTAGTTTTCCCAATGGGATGATCTGCTGCAAGAAAATACTTGTACATTTCTATGAATTCACTAATACTTTCATATCAGTTGAGAACAAGACAGACATTTTGATGGTTAAGGGGATTTATCTGCCGTAAAGGGAAACTCCGAATAATTATTTAAATCAGTAAGTAAGCCTTAAGCGCCTCGAGTGGGTCAGTGGATAGAGCAGTGGCTCTGTGACTGCGAGGTTGTGGGTTCGTGGCTGAGCGGCAGCAGAAAAAGATTTCTCATGCCATATCGGCTTCGAATTCGTCCAGTGAATGAATGAATAGTAATGTCAATGGTGCATATTGGCAAAAAAAGTGAACCGCCTAAACAATAGAGGCTGGTGCGAGAACGAGTTTCGATGTGAAAGTGGTACTTCAATCGATACAAATATTCGCTGTCACTGATCCCAAACACACACCGAGAAGGGATGCTGTGATATAGTAACGGCACTGATTGTCCACACAGAGCTGCGATATAGAGCGGCTACCCGTATCGGGGGATAAGATAGAATAGGAGTGGGGAAGCATAAGGGGCCCAATTGGTGGCCTGGATGCATCGGAATATCCGAAATGGAGAACTGACCCCTGGCAAAATCTTATCTTAAGTAAGCCTTATAGAAGAGTATGACGCCACACGTATGGAGATGTATGACGTCATATTTCTGATTGCGTAACATTTGTAATATACGTTCCAATGACCCCCCCCCGCCCTCCCCGCCCCCTACCACCCGACCTTCCACAGAAAATGATGACGTCACATTTAACTTTTGCATTTAAATTTACAGATTACACCGATTTTTTAACATTATTTTCCCTCTTGACTTGATTTTTTTGCAAATTTTCAATCGCGTTTGAATGATTTAATTGAAGCTCAATCACATTACACAGTTTCCAAACTGTATGGGAAAGATCTGGAAACCCAATTGAAAATTTGCAAAAAAATCAAGTCAAGAGGGAAAATAATGTTAAAAAATCAGTGTAATCTGTAAATTTAAATGCAAAAGTTAAATGTGACGTCATCATTTTCTGTGGAAGGTCGGGTAGTAGGGGGCGGGGAGGGCGGGGGGGGTCATTGGAACGTATATTACAAATGTTACGCAATCAGAAATATGACGTCATACATCTCCATACGTGTGGCGTCATACTCTTCTATAAGGCTTACTTACTGATTTAAATAATTATTCGGAGTTTCCCTTTACGGCAGATAAGTCTCCTTAACCATCAAAATGTCTGACTTGTTCTCAATTGATATGAAAGTAATAGTGAATTTATAGAAACGTACAAGTATTTTCTTGCAGCAGATCATCCAATTGGGAAAACTAAACGCAACTATTGATACCAAATTTATGATAATTGGGACGCTTATTCGTAATCTATGGGGATAGATATGAGCATAATGTGAGGATGACACGGATTATTTTCTCCTTCGTGGAGCAGTCAACGAGCATAGCTGATCACAGAACAAAATTTCGAGTAAATCAATGTAGATAGTAAAATATTTTGCATTGTTGTTTCTTGACTATAGCAAAATTTCTATTTTCCATTCGCAAAAGTCAATGGATAACTGTGCCAAAGGTTCAAAAGTCCTTCACTACTATGCTAAGACCAAAAAATAAACCATACAGAAAGGTATATTTGGCCATCGTACATAAGTGTCCCATGAAGCAAAAAGCACCTTCTTGAATGAACCCTTTAAGACTGAAAATTATTTTTGACATGAACTGTTTTTCCTGATTTGAGAAATCATTGCGATCGTAACCCCATAAAAGAGGAACTTGAAAAGATTTGGGAAGATTTACACAAAATCTAATACTGAAGAAATTTTAAATGAATTATGTCACAGCATCTAAAAAGTTGTGCGAAATCCAGAGGAGTGAAACAGAGGAATCTAGTAAGAAAACTGTAGATCAAGCCAAACATAAATGAAGATATAAACTGACGATAAATTATTTTAAAGCATAGAAGAAAGATCTATAGCTTTATGGAATATCTGGTTGATTGGGAGCAAGAAAGGAACTTCCACGGGTTTTTAGGGTTATAATAGGAACTAAATCGGTGCTCTTGGGCAGTCCCCAGGGACTGACTAATCCTTCCATCACGAAGCATAAATTGAGTGTCGAAAAAGAACACGCGAATACCGCTTGCCATTGACGTGGCCCATTTTTGGGCAAGACAAACTGAATTTTAGGCCTCGATACAATTAATAAAATCTGGCTGATTCAGAAAGAGATCATGAGGAGCAAATGCAATATACGAGAAATCCAGCGAGATTCTGATGGCGATATACACTTTTCTATGTGAAATGCCATAGAAATAATTAAAAGTACCAATTTTTTGTGTGTTCACACAATCAGTGGCAGGCTTTGTCTCCTCTAAAGTTTCTTGCATCCCCTCCCTCTTTTTTCTCAATAAAAAATGTTTGGCATAATATTTTGCAATTATTTAACACGGGGCATCTTGAAAAATCAATCACTCGGAAGAAATCTACAGCGCAATGAGTACTCACAACTTGAGAGAATTAGCAGAACTTTTTGCAAAAGACAAATCAGAGTCTGATTTGGTACAGTTAATTTTGCATAAAAGATCAATTGGCGCGATGATCGAGCTTCTTCATGTAAGCAACAATGAGACTTTACGTAAGGGTGTGGTGGAAAAAATATTCAGAAAAGTGAAAAGCGGGAAAGAAATGAGTGTTTTGGAGAAAAAGCATTTGATGCTAAAATTTTTCAACACCAATGACGAGGATACACTTGACAATTTGTTTGAGATATTCTTTGGTGATCATACCTTGGATTCTGGTATAGAAGAAGCAGAATATGACATTGCAGAGCAACCAAATAAAATTTGCAAAATCTGCTATAACAATGAATACAACACCGCCTTTATTCCGTGCGGGCACGTTGCTGCATGTCAAGAATGTGCTTCAAAAACAAGGAACTGCCCCCTATGTCGAGAACCATACGTTGAGACTACAAGAATATACTTTTCGTAATAGAGAGAGAATTGAATGCAAAGCTAATATCTTAATGAGTTGTCAATACATATGAAAATCAGCCATGATTAAGAGGAAATAAAATTGTTTAAAAAGAAGAAAATGCGTTTTCTGCAAGAGTCAGGAAAGCAAAGTTAATTTTATAACAGAGTCGAGAAGAAAAATTTTATACACAGGTAAGAGGTAAAGTCAAAAAGGGGAAAAATAAAAAAAAATTGATGTCTTACAAATTATTGACTTACTTGCTATAAATGGAATTTCATGAAAAATGCGAAAATAGTTTATCGATGGTTTAAATGCATTATTGGTTAAGAAATAAGAATTTTTCAGTCTTAGTACTCCTAAATTTACTTCAGTATACCTCTGAAAATATTTTTTTTCACGGCATATTGATTACTGGTTTTTACACAATCTTCAAGTTGAAGGTTTAGCATTCATATTGGCATCATCTTTTTCATCTTGTCTTCCAGCAATTTTCTTAAAGTTGGTCCGTTTTCACAGAAGACGACCATGTCTTTTTGGTTAAATTCTACAGCAGCTATTCCACCCAGTAGCTTACGGCACATAATTCAACATTCGGTGAAAATATCTCTGGAGAAAAACCGATCGCGATAAATGTTGTTTTTCTTCCTCCTTTTCACCAACACTTCTACTTGACGTTAAATCTCTG
Organism: Phlebotomus papatasi; assembly: GCF_024763615.1. Classification (NCBI taxonomy): domain Eukaryota; kingdom Metazoa; phylum Arthropoda; class Insecta; order Diptera; family Psychodidae; genus Phlebotomus; species Phlebotomus papatasi. The sequence goes on along the minus strand of NC_077225.1, from coordinate 4,572,217 downwards.
CCAAAAATAAAAGTTTTTTAAGTTGAGAAAAATCTTATAAAACGGTATTACTCTGAGATTTCGAAGATCTTTTGATCACATCAACGAAATTTCCCAAGATAAATGCAAAGTGTGCAAAATCTTTGTTTCATATCCGATAAAACTTGTTTGGACATATATCACTCTGCTGCATATACACTTTTTTAATATCTCAGAGGAAAGTCTAGGAAGAGCAGGTGGAACGATTACAAAAATTGAACTTAAATCGAGTTTGCTCCGATATGTGTTTTTCATAGTTCTTCTAGGTAATCTTGGTACCCGCTCTTTATACCAGGATGATTTTTTTTTTACAAAAATTTAAGTGGATAGAGTTCAAAGATGATTTGTAGTGATAGTGAGTGCAAAGATAAATCCCCATAATCAATGAAAACTCAAAAGATACCCCAAAAAAGCTAGGCAAGCAATTGTAAGGAGGCGTCGAGCTCGAGGGAGACCTAGGACAAGGTGGCTAAGTCAAATTCAGAATCTTGCCTTGGAGCGCATTGGGATTGAACCTGAACTTATTCCTGAAGTGGTGGAGGATCAACAAGTGTGGGCTGCTAAACTGGATGTTATGGGAACGCGACCCCAATAGGGACAAGCGGTTGAAAATGTTTATTATGAATGAAAACTCAGGTCTGTGACTTTCTTTTAGTGAGTATCTCTTAAAAATTCTCTTTTGGTGTTCGTTGACTAAGGCCATCATACAAAGTAGTCTTTTCTTAAAGAAGACGCATTCAGTTTTAATTTTCTAAGATTTCTCACAAAAAGGTTATCAAAATGATAAAAATAGTCCATGAAAAAGGCATGAAGTGATTCAGTATCACAAGCGGCCGAGTTACAGAAAACCATGCATCTCTTAAGTAACTGGTCCATATTCACTAATTCATTTGAAGAAAAAGCATTTCTACAGTGGAGGGTACAAAAAAATCACTTTTTCATACGTTTTTCCATAGAGACAATAAACTTTTGGGGAACTTTTTTCCTAAAAAACAACTGACTTATCATTCTGATGTACTTCGAGGTTTTGCATTCTATCTGAAACACGTTTAATTTGTTTGAGTCAACGTGTAAAATCTGCAAAATATTAACAGAGTAAAAGAGAAATAGCTTCAATTTTTATTAAACATCCACCATCTTAATTTTATCTGAAGAGTATGCTAAGATTTTATTCAAAAGAAAAGATCTTCATCTTCTATTTTATATGAGAAAGTCTCTCAGAAATGCATATCAATCTAGCAACGAGTTATCATTGAAAAGGCGTGAGATGATTCAACATCGCAGATAATTGAATTTTAAGAGACTATGCATTACCCTGATAACATGTTTCACAAATAAAATCGATTCATATCTCAGAACAAAACATTTACGATTGCCTAAAGTATTTTCCAAACGGTGTGGCGGGTACACAGAAATTTCTAAATTGCAACTCAAATAAAGTTTTCGATGTTCTTCAGTGCAAGGTGTAAAAGGTGTAAATAAAATTTTAACAACAATAATACTAGGACAAATTTTTGCCCGAGAATTAAAGAGGACATAGTTCCGTGGTGATGTAGTGAGTGCAAGCCAAATTTCCATATTCAGTCTAAAGCAAAAGTGAGGAATGTGGCCGTTCGTGAAGAACTAAGAGTCGAGGAGCTGCTTCTTCGGGTTGAGAGATCACAACTTCGATGGCATGGACATGTTCAGCGCATGGATAAAAAAAGATTCCCCAGAAAAGCTATGCAAGCCATTGTGAGAAGTCGTCGACCTCGAGGCAGACCTAGGACAAGATGTCTGAATAAAATTCAGAATCTTGCCTTGGAACGCCTTGGGATCGAATCCGAACATATTCCTGAAGTGGCGGACGATCGACAAGCGTGGGCTACTAATTTGGATGTCATGGGCCCGCGACCCCAATAGGGATAAACGATTGAAAATGAATGAATGAATAAAAAGAAGAGGATTTCACACTTTCCTACTTTCAAGAAGAGTCTAGCATGGATAAACATAATTTGGGAACAAGTTATCAGTGAAAAACATGTAAAATGTTTCAGTATCGTACATAACTAAATTTTAGGGGTCCATTCGGCAGCTCCACAGTAATAAGTGACATGCTCACCCCATTCTGTATAATTTGAGAAAAAATAATTTTATATGAAAAACATCTTCAGATTTGTTATTTTGTTGTCGTTTCTCAAGTCTTTATGATAAGGTTCATGTGCAAATTTCTTCAGATCTCTTTAAAGCACATTGCAAATAGTAAGAAAAGCATCAATTATAAATTCAAAATATTTAATATTGGAGAGGGGAGGGTGGGGTTTCTCTTGCAAAGTTATCAGAAACCTAACACCTTTTCCCATTCTTTCCTCACTTGCAGCCAAGAAAATTAAATGATTCATATACAAAGAATGAAATTTGCTTTCATTGACGATTTTTCACTCCTCTTTTAATCGCCTCACTCCACTCCATAAAATTCATGAGCGATGCAGAAGATCATATTTCGGTCATTCCGGCGACAAGTGCATAGAAATGGAAGAAAGTACATTCAACCATCAGTTTGTAATATTCAGAAATAATTTAGGTATAGCATGCTTATATCACATATTTGAGATCCAAGATCAGAGTATGGAAATGCTTTTCACAAAAAAATGGAGAAAGAAAAGTCGTGAGAACAGTGGATCATATGGATCATCATGATCTAAAGAGGCATTGCGAAATTTATCGGACATTGCAAATAGAGGGGGGCAGAAATGAAATTTTTGGTAGACATAGAAGAAGGATTCTCTAGAGAAAAAATTTACATGAATTAGATTTTAAAATCTCTTGCCATAATTAGACAGCCCTTGCCACAAGAGTTCTATAAATTGAAACAGCCTCTAGCTGTTTGAAGCAACTTTTAACTGTACCCAACCCCTTCTGCGCACACTGCTAGGATATAACCCTGCAAAACCGATTTTTTGGGGGTTACGAAATATTCAACCTTTGAAGATACTTTTCCATAGCTATGCATGGGTGGTGATCATACCACTAAAATTGCGAAGAACGTATGGGGCAAGTAAAATAAAGAGGCGCAAAATAGACTTTATTCAACTCAGATAAAAGATCATCCCAATGAAAGATCTCCCTTAAAAGTGCAGTGGAGTAAATTAATTTCCCGAAACATATGTGAAATTATATGAAAAGCACTTATTTTCACTGTAAAAACGTTTATCCTCTTTATTAAGAAGCCTTTAGCTCTCAAAGGAAAGAAAAAATTCCCACAGCAATTAAAATATTCCCACGACAATTAATTTATAGTCGCCTCCATACGACACATTCCATGCCATTTTTTGCAATAGGATGCATTCCTAAGTACGGGTCATATATCCAGAAGTCACCACGCGCCACTCTGAAACCCGAAACCCGAGATCTGTTTCTCGCACTGTTTTTCCCCGCCAAGTGACGCGCGCAATTATTCCCACGGGGCATGTGTATGTGTATGAAAATGTATGCATGCATGGAAAATGTCTATATGAGATATCTATGCATGGGTGACGTCAGCCTGTGGACGATGCAACGGTTCACGATTCAGCGAGAGCCCATCAACATGCCGCCGTGGCCGAGTGGTCTAAGCGGTGGTACACATTACGTTTAAGACTTTAAGTATCTGTCGGTTCAATCCCAGGTCTCGGCCAAAAAATTTTCACGTCGCGAAAAAAAATTACGGAAATGGTTAATAATAGGAATAACAGAGGGCGCGCGCATAGAAAATAAGAGCAGCGGTCGGTAATAAAAATGGCGGACAAAAATAAAAATGGCGGTCGCAAATTAAAAATGGCGGACAAAAGTAGGAGCAGCGGTCGGTAATAAAAAAAATGGCAGACAAAAATAGGAGCAGCGGTCGGTAATAAAAAAAATGGCAGACAAAAATAGGAGCAGCGGTCGTTAATAAAAAATGGCAGACAAAAATAGGAGCAGCGGTCGGTAATAAAAAATGGCAGACAAAAATAGGAGCAGCGGTCGGTAATAAAAAATGGCGGACAAAAATCAAAATGGCGGACAATAATTCAAAATGGCTGTCAAATATCAAAATGGCGGGCGGACATTCAAAATTCAAATTTACAATCACAGATGGCGCTCGTGTATACCAACGGAAAATTCAAATTTAAAGTTCCGCCCTGTGACGTCAGCCTCCCAGGGGGTGGGGGTGTGACGTCACCCCAAAATATTGCGTCATGCCTCCAAGGTGTGACGTCAGAAAATATGTGACGTCATCATACATGGTGACGTCACATACAGCGACTTGCGCGATAGTGACGTCACAGCGACTTGCGCGATGATGACTCATCGTGACGTCATATACAGCGACTTGCGCGATGTATACTACTTCTATACAATCATTATCCTCTTTTAAATGGCCGAAAATGGCAAATCAATTAGGTTTTTGTTTTAAAATTGGTACTTATCCCACTTAGAGTGGTAAAAGAGCGGATCATTTAACTACCCAGGTATGGTAGAAATTGGTGTTGACGTGGCAGAGGCCGGAGAGAAAGAAGAAAAACTCAATCCGGAATTTATTCCACCAGACCAGTAACGTAAATTATTCGCGGCATGAAAACTGGCGTAGAAACATGAGTACTTTGTCGATGGGGTGGGTTATGCACAGTCTAGACTAGTATGCTATGATGATCGTCACTTTATTAAAATTAATTAATCTATTCTCTAAAAGGAGAGTATCATGGTTGGATTCTGACTACAATCATTCCTTCAGGGTTGATAAGACTGGTACAGAGTATTTAATATATCTATCACTGAATAATAGTATTATTACTTTTAATTATTATTTTTTTTTATTTAATCCTTAAGATTTATCCTTAAGATACCCCAAGCACAAGCATTTTTTTCTTTTCTTGTTTCTTTTTTTTAATTCTGGGATGTTGTTGCGCGCACAGTGTGGCACACTGTACATTAATGATTGAAAGTATAAAGTCCCACCCATTTCACCCAAATGAGCCTGATGGGGAAGGGGAATGCAAATTATTAGATCTGGAATGATTACTAAAATGTACTTTCACTCTCTTGGTTCCTGACCGTCTTCGAGGAAGCATCATCGTCAGTCCTGGCGCCCACGAAATTCTACTCCGGATATTATAAATTTTGGGCTGAGTATTTGTGCAGTTACTCGAGGACTCAGCAGAAATACGCGCAATCAGACTATCTTGTAAATTATATTTTGCATCTCAGAAATTACATTTCTTGTGTCTTGTTAAATTCAATTTTTTCATTAAATAGTGTTATGTGCGAACCAAAAGTTTAATATTTTATTTGGAATCAAAAGTGGTCACTACAAGGTCTACTGGGAACTATAATGTCGTCCAGATACACTAAGCAGGTATCCCACTGCAGTCCGGCCAAGGCGGCACTCATCAATCTCTCAAAGGTAGTCACCGCATTACAAAGGCCAAAACTCATGACCACCCATTGATAAAGTCCCCGTCCCGTGGTAAATGCAGTCTTTTCTTTATCCGCAGGTCTCATAGCACACTGCCAGTATCCAGAACATAAATCCAACACCGAGAACCAGGAAGAGCCCCTAAGTGCGTCCAAGGTGTCATCAAAACGTGGCAAAGGGAAGGAATCCTTTTTGGTAACCGAATTTAAGCGGCGATAGTCCACGCAGAACCTGGTACTACCATCTTTCTTCTTCACAAGCACCACCGGAGATGCCCAAGGGCTGGTGGAGGGTTCTGGTGTGAATTTACCTGCAGAATTGTATGACAATTAAATGAAGTGCTGATATCGCTCCTGTCTGGACAATCCTCCCTGACTTTACCTGCAGAATTGTATGACAATTAATGAAGTGCTGATATCGCTCCTGTCTGGACAATCCTCCCTGACTTTACCTGCAAGAAGCAAAGATCTATTCATTCGGACCCGAAGGCCAATTTTCGATCTTTTATGTGTGTTCTTTTTCCACTGCAGCAAAACTCAATATTTCAATTAAAAAAATATATATTTAACTTCAAACTAACGCAAATTCAATATATATAACAATGAGATTTTAAAGATTTTTTTTAGAGAGATTTAGGACGAGCAAAGAACGTGACTTGACTTTTGATATTTGACAGACAGCGAGAGAGAGAGATGAATGAATGAATGATGTGAACTTGGCTGCAAATGCAACCCCATAGCAATTCGATGCGCGACCCATCTCACGACTGTCCCTGGACATGTCCTTCAACATCCTGACCGGTCAAAAACGTAGGTTTTTGAAGATCTTCGTTGATTGGTAGTGGGCATAGTCTTGCGATGGCTCTTTTGTAAATGCCTGTGGCGGTTTTGACTGTAGCCACTCTCACGTGGCCATCTGCTCCTGGAAAGCATTCGATGATTCTACCAAGACTCCACTTCATGGGTGGTAGATTATCCTCCTTGATTGTCACCAAATCGCCGGGTTGCAACGATGGGTGTTGAGCGGTCCAATTTTTACGCTGCTGTAGAGTATGTAGATATTCTTTTGACCAACGAGACCAGATGCACTGAAGTTTTTGCTGGATAAGTTTCCATCCTTTGAGACGATTTTCAGGAACTTGAGATAAATCTTCATCTGGGATCGCATTCGGTTGTCGTCCTAGTAAAAAGTGACCAGGAGTAAGTGCAGTCAAATCCGACGGGTCTGTAGAAAATGGTAGGAGAGGGCGTGAGTTTAAACATGCCTCGATCTGTGCCAAAAGTGTCAGCATTTCCTCTTGAGTCAGATGAATATTCCCAACTGATCGGTGTAGGTGATGTTTGGCACTTTTGACCGCTGCTTCCCATGATCCACCGAAATGTGGACTACGAGGAGGAATGAATTTAAACTCAATTCCTTGATCGGCGACTATGTTCATGATTTTGTTTTGAGTCTGGGAATCCTTGAATAACTCACGCAACTCGCGATCTGCTCCAACAAAGTTAGTCGCATTGTCGCACAATATTTGAGATGGATTTCCCCGACGTGCGGCAAATCGTCGCACACTGGCAATAAATGCTCCGGTTGACAAATCCGAAACAAGTTCAATGTGAACTGCGCGATCAGCAAGGCATATGAAAATTGCCACGTATATTTTTAAATAAGTTTTGGAAAGCACTGGAGTTCGAATATGAAACGGTCCGCAGAAGTACGGGAGAACGGGAATGTTGCAGTGACTCGTGAACTGTGACAATCGCTCATGATTTGTTCCGCAGTCTTAGGTTTCACCTTGAAGCATGTCACACATTCACGAACAATTCGCTTAAGTGTGTCTAATCCCCTGAGTGGCCAATACATTTGACGTATGTAGGCTAGCATCATATGTGGACCTCCATGGAGTGTTCGTTCGTGAGCATCCAGGGCGATGAGTCTAGTGATAGGATGCTGAGCTGGGATGATGATTGGGTGTTTAAAGTTGTCATGAACGTGTGCATATCGCGGTCTTCCTCCAACTCGGATGATACTATCCTTGTCCAAGAATGGCGTCAAATTGCGAATCCGAGAATCCTTGGAAACATATCCCTTTTCTAAGAGTTCATGATAGTCCTCTGAAAAGATTTCCATCTGAACTTGACGCATGAGGAAGATTCGGGCCTGATTAAGCTCCGTTGGAGTCAAACAACCAGAAGTTAATTCTTGCCCTTTGACCTTGCTGTGCAGATTGTTGATAAAACGTTTCCATATGGCCACGAATCGTACGAGCCTGCGCATGGAGGAGAAACGAGCGATGAGTCCAGCAAAGAAACTATTTGTACTCACCAAAGACACAGTTTTGCGCATCTCAAGGTGAGCACCATCAACTTGATCATCATCCTGAAGACTCTGGAACTGTATGTCTGCGTCAGTGATCCAAGATGACCCGTGAAACCATATAGGATCTTTGAGAAGAACTGATGTTCCAACTCCCCGAGACGCGAGATCTGCAGGATTGTCCTGAAATACTACGTGATGCCAATTGGTCGATGGAACTGCATCTTGAATCAGTGTAACTCGGTTAGCTACAAAAGTTTTCCACCTTTGTGGCTCTGCTTGAATCCAACAAAGAACAATTGTCGAGTCTGAAAAGGCGTGGACATCGTCGATCGGCAAAGTCATCTTCTTCTTGAGTCTTTTGAGCAATTTGGCTAGTAACGTAGCTTCCAATAATTCCAATCGTGGTAAAGTTACTGATTTTCGTGGTGCAACCTTAGTTTTGGCGCATAGCAATCGAGAAGAAATGTTGTTTTGCGCATCTGTGGCTCGCACATATACACACGCTACATACGCCTTCTCTGAAACATCACTGAATCCAAACAGCTGAATTGATGTGGGTTGAATGATATTTGTGATTTGCCTGGGAACTCTGATATTTGTCACAGCTTCCTTCAAGTTTTGCTGATACTGCTTCCAACTTTCACACACTTCCGGCGGGAGTGGTGTATCCCAATCGACCTTGATGTCCCATAGAGACTGCATCATGATTTTCGCTGTTACTGTGATGGGAGACAGTAGACCCAACGGGTCATATGTCTTTGCTGTATCTGAAAGCATTGTTATCTTCGTAATGGTTTCGTGAAAGGATGTTGTTGTAAACCAAAATATATCCAGAGTGGGATTCAGGTTGAGTCCTAGCGTTTTTACGATTTCCTCTGTGTCTAAATTGAGAGACGAGTTAAGCTCACGGTCTGCTTCTGGGATTTCTGCCAATACTTCTGTTGAATTCGATGACCATTTTTTCAGTACAAATCCTCCAGCCTGCAACATTGTTGTGAGTTCTTTTCTGAGCTTTTGAGCACTCTCCACATCTGAAGTTCCGGTTAGGAGGTCATCCACGTAAAAATCCTTTTCAACTACTGCTGCAGCGAGGGGATAATTACGACCTTCATCTAGTACCAATTGTAGGAGACTCCTAGTTGCAAGATATGGAACACTAGCAGTGCCATAAGTCACAGTTGACAGCAAATATGTTTGAAGTGGCTGACTTGGTGACTCACTATAGAGAATGCGCTGCATATTTTGGTCGGGTCCCGGTCAAAATCCCGAACGCCAAAATCCCGAAAGCCAAAATCCCGAAAGCCAAAATCCCGAATAGGACACAATCCCGAAAGCCAAAATCCCGAATTCTTAAAAGTGTCAGAGCTACTCCCACGATTGTACCCCCGCTTTCTGGAGGCAAAGGGAAATCTTCTGTGTCTTGGGAAATTATTCTAAGCATTTTCCTTCATATAATTTCATCCCTTTCAGGATTTTGAAAATTCGGGATTTTGGCTTTCGGGATTTTGGCTTTCGGGATTTTGGCCTTTTCGGGATTTTGGCGTTCGGGATTTTGGCTTTCGGGATTTTGGCTTTCGGGATTTTGGCTGCCACCGATTTTGGTCATCTTTGTGAATCTCGATCTGTCGATACATCTTTTGAATATCCGCTTTGAGTATGATGTTGTATTGACGGAACCTCACCAAAATATCGAATAGATCATCCTGAGTTTTCTCTCCAACCATGAGCACAGAATTCAATGAGAGCCCAGAAGATGTTTTTGCCGAAGCGTCAAAAACAACTCTTACTGGAGTGGTGGCAGAATCCTTAACTACTGCGTGATGACACAGATAAACCTCTGGCATTGGTGATGAATATCCAAGTGGGAGTTTGCGCATGTGTCCGAGAGCTTCGTACTGTCGCATGAAGTCACTGTACTGCACGTAGAGATTTTCGTCCCGCTGTAGTCGACGTTCGACGCATCGAAATCTTCTTTCAGCCATTTGTCGGGAATCGCCTAGCTCATGTACGTTGTCGCGAGTGGGTAGACGGACCACATACCTCCCATCGGCATTGCGTTGGACATGTGATGTGAAATGTTCTTCGCATTTCTGCTCCTCCGGACTTAGCACTCTTTCAGATGGAACTTCTTCGAGAATCCAAAACTTCTCCATTTGATCGAGCAATGAGCTGTCTTCTGTTGAACACAGACACGTAACCACATGAGAGTTCGGGATTGTTTGGGAAGTTGATGTCTGGATTGAGCCTGCCACAATGTATCCGAAAACTGTTTCTTGTAGAGTGGGAGACCCGGCAACCTTGTGTCCACGAATAGCAGTCATAAAGACTTCGGCTCCAAGTAACATATCGATTCTTCCGGGTTTTCCAAAGTCCGGATCTGCCAGAGTGATGTGACCAGGAATTGCGTAGGGTACTTTCACCTCAATGGCTGGTTGATGGTCGGTAATATGCTGCATGACGAGAAACTCCAAAATCATTGAAAACATGCCACTGCGATCCTGAATTTCCGCGTGAACTGAATGAGGTGTACTTGTTGTGTTTGCTCCGATACCCTTGATGATATTCACGTGTGAGGGTTCGAGAGACAAACTCAACTGATCGGCGAATTTGCTTGTGATTGAATTTGTCTGAGAACAAGAATCCAGTATGGCACGACAAACATGCTTACGGCCATCAACTCCTGTCACAAAAACTTGCACAGAAGGCAACATTGTGTATTTGTGTTCCTGAGCGTGAAGTGTCAGGTGATTCACCAGAGTATTACTTGGGGTTGGGGTTGATTTTTCCCCTGCTGACGATTTTTGTGATTCAGACTTTTCATGTGTTTGTGGAGTACTCGCCTTGTTGAATGACTCATGCAAAAGCGTGTTATGACGAGCATAGCAGGTCCTGCAAGTGCTCGAACGGCAGCTTTGAACTGAATGGGATGCGCGTAGACAATTGAAACACAGTTTGCTAGTCTTTACAAGTTCCAATCTTTCTGCTGGTGAAGCCTCCAAAAGCTTTGAGCACTGGAATTCGACATGATGTCCAGTGGAACATATGCGACATTTCCTCAAATTGTCGACTGTAGTCACAAATGAGTTTGTTTGTTGGGGTTGTGTCTTTGACTTCTGTGCTGGACCAGTTTTGGGTGCTGGGATGGACTTTGCAGGCTTATTATCTGACTTTTTCTCCCAATATGATGCCCAAGAATCACACCTGTCCTCGAGAAACTGCATGAATTCATCCCAAGTTGGAATAGCACCTTGTAGAGGAGTGCGGGACCAGAGATTCTTAATTTCCTGATCGAGAGCTTCCAGTGCAATGTAGATTAGCCAAGGATCTCTGGTTGTGTTTTTGAGGGCATCCATTGCTCTGATAACCTCTTCAAATGTGTTGAATGATTCCCGGAGGCCTGATGGGTTCACCGCAGTCTTCTTGGCTTGAGAGATGAATCTCTTAATATTGTCGAAGATGATGTTTCTGGGTTTGTTGTAGCGGTTGACAAGCATTTCCCAAGCCTCCTGGTAATTTGCTTCTGTCATGGCAAAATGCTTTATTCGTGCTTTGGCCTCACCCGAAAGAGCTCCCCTCAGGTATTGGAATTTCTGAATGGGTTTGAGGTTGTCCTTCTCATGAATCGTTACTCTAAAGAATTCATAAAACTGCTGCCATTCCGAAAAATCCCCTGAAAATGGTGGATTTTTTAGTGGGGGAAGTTCCACGTTTGACTCTGCAGCCTTTCCGGAAATCGAGCTGGCAACAACCTCCATGTCTGTCTTGTGATGCCCCATCATTTCCTTCATTATTTTTTTTTGCTGTTCAAACATCGAGCTCATGAGCAAGGAAGTGTTTTCGGGACGGTGCTGACCGGATGATCCGGTGGCGTTGAAACGAGACACTGCTGACCGGATGGACAGTAATGTTGACTGAGAATGTCTTCCTTGGGAACCTTCAACTCGTGCAAATGCGTGCGTGCCTCTTTAGACCCAGGATGTATCCTCAAGCACTAAAGGGTTAACTTGAGATGTTTTGAAGCATCCAAGAAACAGACTTTTCTGGCAGAGCTGCTGATTCCCTCCAAGGTGTTCCTTGAAGGGCGAAGGACCAATTTTATGGTGTGAATTTACCTGCAGAATTTAATGACAATTACCGAAGTGCTGATATCGCTCCTGACTGGACAATTCTCCCTGACTTTACCTGCAAGAAGCAAAGATCAAATAATTCGGCTTCGAAGGCCAATTTTTGATCTTTCCAGGCTCGCGTCCTCTTTCCACTGCAGCACAAACTCACGATGCCAATTAAAAAGAACAAAATATATTTAAACTTCAAAAATACATATATAAATAAATGAACAAGAATGAGATTTCAGATTTTTTGAGATTTCTTTGACGAGACAAAACGCGACGTAACCTCCTGATACTTGACAGACAGCGAGAGAGAGTGATGTGAACTTGGCTGCAAATGCAACCCCATAGCAATTCGATGCGCGACCCTCCTCACGCCTGTCCCTGGACATGTCCTTCAACAGATACTAAATTAATAGATTCTACATTAAATCATTGCTACTATATTATTTTTGTGAGCTTTAAAAACTATAACAGCAGTATAAAAATCTTTTATAAATAATACTTTTTCTAATATTAAACATAACAGTTGAGCTATTTTTACTTAAAAATAGCACAACTTTGACACGCAATTAAACTACATTTAGGTCTTTTTCTAAATATAATCATATCAGGATCACTTTATGATCCTTTAAAAATACTTTACAATTTATTTTATGTCCTTACTAGTAATAGTTAAGAAGATATAAGCATTTTTAAACTACTATGAAATGTGGGTCATTTGACCAATGCAAAGTGCAATGCACTGAGTGCATTGCACTGAAAGTCGCGCTCAGAATTTTATTTGTTTACCCGAAAAAGACGCAAAGAAAGGAATTTTCTCCTGATTGACGCAAATTAATGAGACTTAGAATAAGCACATTTTGGTGATCTTTAGTGGGGTAGAAGTTAAAATTTTGTATAAATACTAAGAATTTTTATCAATAAAATCAGTCTAGCAGAAAACAGAATACATTGCGTATCTTCAGCGGCATCTTCAAAAAGTAATTGCCTAAATCTGTTTGCTCAGATCTCACCCTTAGCCAAAGGCTATTAAAGGCAAAATCTCTGTCAAATTTAATAGAGGCTAAGGAGCTTCCACTGCCAGCTAGGATTATTTCCTACCGAGGCTATTAAGAGAAGGCCCCAGAAAGGTTTCTTTTTGGAGATTTGTGGTTCCAGAAGCGTACCACAGCCAGGCTGCGGGGAATTTTTCCCTGAACTACCCCCAAGAGGCAATTATCTTTCCAAAACAGGTGGCGAAAGCCCAAGACCTGAGGCTGAAAAGCCAAATTACTAAACGCGCTAAGGCACTGGGGGACAGCCTATCAACCACATATTCTCCAAATAGAAATCAGGAGCCATCTCAAAGAGCAGTGGCTTATCTCAAGCGTTTTGGGATAAGTCCTCCTCTCCCAACTTGGTGGAAGCTTGGACACGTGCCCTTATGGTATACGCCACGGGACAGGTAGCCTGTCCAACCGTCATCATGGGTAACCAAGCAAGTTGATTATATTATGTGAGCACATATATTCTGTCAGTAGAAGATGTTAAAAGTTTGGAGTGGTATATTTCAACTCCTGATGCATATAATTGAATGAGTGAACTATTGTTCGAAAGCTTGGGTCATTGGCTCTTAGAATCTGGTATGTGCAATATGCTATGGGTAAACCATTGTCATCCAGAACCATTTATGTCGAAGAAGACACTTTTTGCAAAGTCTTTTTTTGCCATCTACTGCTGGGACCAGGAGTGATCCACGATTCTCGAACATGGACTGTCTGTTAGAGGAACTCAAAGGGTATAATTTGTGAAAGAAACTTTTTTTGGATATCTTACTTTTTTTTATTCATCGACTTTTGCAAGAATTTTGAAATGTTAAACGCAAGAAAAAAATTACAAAAATCCTTCTATCCCATTTTCTGGACAAACTGATGAAGATATCCACTTGGAATGTTCTGAGTATCCCCCCATAAGTTGATCCAAGGAATCCAAATGTCACTTCAATTTCACCCCAGGTCTATCCTTCCCCTCCAGAAACCACTCTTTTAGGAATATGTCAAGAACCAGACCATCGATGCATTTCATTTTTGGGTATGTTTTAGAGAGTGTCCTAGCGGACATTTCATCCATACATCTCAAGGACGTCCAACCTTTTCTTCTTGCATGTGCTAATAATCTGGCCAGAAGAGCAGAATTTCGTCTGATCAATTTTCTGACCAAAGAGACAAAGTTAGCGACCTTGATTGTTCTGAGTACCCCCCTCCCCCAAAAGTCAATCTGAGGAATCGAAACAACACATACCTTTGCCTGTCATCCCACTCCTTCTTATATATTATATATAGCAGCCGACAATTATGCTCCACCGGTCCACAAACCACTCTGGTTTAGAATTTCAGTTTTTAGAGGATAAGGTGGTTATGTACGAAAACGGGTTTGATGGGAGACCGGTTTTTGCCGGACTGTGAAAAAGAAGTTTGCCGAAGGCGTGCTCTGTGACTTTTGTGAAAGTCTCATTTTTGTGTTCGTAGTGATCACAGTTTTTTGGTGCAGGCGAGGGAGTTTGGCATCTGGAGAAGGATCAAGAACGAATCTGAGTCAGGGTATGGAATTTTTGGCTGAATTTTCCTTGTTAATTGTCGGGGTTGTCGCTGCCGAGTAGCGGTATATGTGAGTCTACACGTTTTCTCTAACTTCTACTTAGCATAACTTTCGAAAATTTTGGGTATTGCTGAAAAATAATGTCTCTCCCTTCAGTAAATTTGAGTCTTTTTTTTACTAAAGTCTTGCTCGTATATTCCACAGTAATAAGGATAATGTCGGCAAATAAACAGTCTCCGATGGACCTGGCCCTCGCCCTTGAGGAGGAGGAGGACATCCTGCTGAAAGAAGAGTCCAGTAATAAAGTTTTTTCCCAAAAATCTTCACCAGTTGGAGATAGAGCAATTGCTCTTCCGGCTGTCAAAAAGACTGGAGAAAGAAAACTCTCTGAGCGGGATAATAATACCTACTCCTACAAGAATTGACTCGTGGCGGATAAGCCCTTTGAGGATATGACGGAGGAAGAAAAAAGGACTTGGAGAGTTGCCGAAAAAGATTGGTACCGTCAACAGAAATTGAAAGGCAAGAAGCCTGTGGAGAATGGGAAACCTACCAACAACTCTACTCAACACGAAAGTGCCGACCCAAAATTGATGGCACTCCAAAAAGAATTAGACAATTTAAGGAAAAAATTCGAGAGATTTCCTGATGATAAGGGGACAACCTCATCGTCATCCTCGAGCGGAAATAATCTCGATTCTAAAGGAACAGTTAAAACTATAACAGCCACGAAGAAAAACCCCTCGGAGGCAAAAGTACCCAAAGCCAAGGATTTTAAGGAAGGAATGATAAACTACAGATATTTGTGATAAAAAACTATCCCTAAAAATATGCAATTTAGTATTTAATGAGAAATTCTGTATCTGAATGTTATGCCCAACGATTGGCAATATTATTAAGTAAATTAATGATCCTTAAAGGATAAAACTATCTTAAAGCTTATTTGGATTATATATCTGCTTGATGAGACAGATAATTTCTAATTTGGATCAATTATAGTGCAAAAAAGCTAAGCCTAAACTCTATGATTTTTGCTCGTGGGGTTTTACATACAATTTCCCATATATTGAAGAAAAGGCATGTTCCTATCCGGAACAGTCATCAAGGTATGTTTTTGCATGTTTAAGGAGACAAGAACCAATTTCATGACCCCCTCTCTATGCCTCATGTTCAGCCTATATATACATGTATCCTGTAATAAATTTGTGAAAAGATTATATTGAAATACAAGCAATAAGCGTCAGAAAGCAATTGCAACAATATTTGTCAAAGTCAAAGGTATTTTGATGCAAATTATCACGGTTAGAAATAGGCTTTTTAATTCTATACTCAATGTAAATGTTCATACATGAACAATATGCTAGTGAGCAAAGAGAAGAGAATTTATTAGCCCCTTGCGGTGCAATGACGAATTTATTAGCCCCTTGCGGTGCAACGACAATTGACACCGCACGGGCTTTCCTCTATGACGCGCGCGGCTACTTGAGCTATTTGTTTTTCTCTTCTCTTTGCTCATCATGCACTTTTTTAAAATAATTTTCCCACAATAAAAATGGATTAGTTAGCAAAATTATTTGTATATAAACCCGAAATTTTGAATCAATAAATCACTTCCACTTCCACAATCAGTAAGTGTTCTGATTCCTCGAAATATTACATAGTGTTGTAGTAAAAACCCCAATATAGGAGATATAAATATCGATATTCTTAATATTCATAAGTTTAAAATATTGATTATCATTTTTCCTACCTTTGTTTTCGCTTTCGTTATAAAGACACAGGTTATATGTCCAGAGCTGGCGTTTATAGAAAGCGATATTCACTGTAAATTTGGGTGTAGGCAGAGCCTTTTGGAGGTCAAATGTGATGACCTTTACATGACAATTGTTTTTCGCAGCTTCAACGTCATTCTTAAATTCCTGCCTTACTGTATCTTTGTGATCCAAATGCTTCTTCATTTTCTCAGCATTTTTCTCTTTTTCTGCTGTATTCATTGCTGCATTAGTATCACATTCCTTACAAGTGTCTTGATGCGGCTTCTTGAAGGATAAATTAAAGTCTTTATTGAAAATATCAGAGAACACATATTAGGTGAGATTCTTAACTATTTTGATACTGGTCTCATATTTTATTAAAGGTAAATTTTATTCAGGTTAAGTTCCGGTCTGAAATATTTTCTAGACCTGCGTGATCTGCCATAATGGCTCTCATATGCAGGAATCGATCCGATAAAGTCCTTTACGAAATCAGGATCCTCACTCCAAGTTTCATTCTTCGGGGTGTGTTTTCCTCGCCTTTCAATAGCAATTGGATTTTTTCCTGTGTTTTCAGAGCATTCCGGATAGATTCTGGTGCCACTTACAGACATGTGAGAAAAAATTGCCTGCAAACTTTCTGCGAGATATTTTTGTCATCTTTAAGTAAATAGGTATTCGTATATTTCTTTAATTTCTTCGGTATAATTGGCATTTCATAGTTGATCCTTTGTTTCACATTATTCTGCTCCACTGATCCCCGAAGAAATAAAGTTCTTTGGCTCGCAGTCCCTTCATAAAAATTCTCAAAAAGCCTTTGTTGCTGTGAACCATCAACTCTCTGGAAATTTGTAAAATTACGACTAGGAACGTTATTATTATTAGGTGAGATTTTTAACAATCTCACCTACTATAATCCTAAGAAAATCTCATGTCCTCCTATCGGCACCAAAGTTTGTCAGAATGTATTTGGCCACTTCCTGATCACGAATATATACATGGCTAAAAACCGTTCCCGTCCGTCCGGCCGCTTTTTGGAGCTTAATAGCTCCTAAACTAAAAGAGATATCGACTTGCGGTTTTCGACAAAGTTTATATACCAGACCCCCAATTCCGATGTCCGTCACGAAATTTATCCAGATTGTTCGGGATGGTGGCTGTATATGTGATGCCGCTCCAGCTCATATTTTGCGCACTTTTGAGCAAATTATTCACATTTAAACACAGAAACACCCTTTATGAGATGAAAATTATTGTAATTTGATTTACTAAAACATTAAATTCGCGAAAAACTAGAGAAAAATCCGTGAAATTCAACGCTTGTTCAATGAGGCTGTCATTTCTCAATCATGCTATTGCTCTCGCTCGCACTCTCTCGTTCACTCTTTAATTGCGGGATATTTTCAAAATCATTTCCGTCACATAGCCGGCTTCATCAAATTACTCAAATTTAAATTTCTTTGTTACAAGTGTAATCCAAGGCAACAAAATAATTTTTTTTAAATAATTTTTCCATATGAATTTATTATTGCCTTGGGTATTGTTAACGACTTAATTTGAATTTAAAAAAAAAGAATAAGAAGAAGATTCATTAAATTTGACTTTGAAAGGTTTATCAAAAAAAGCTTATTGTTGAAGGGAGCGTCATCTGCCATAAAATTTTTCACTTTCGAATCGCTCTATCTTTCTCTTGCAATGTCAGGCAAAACAAAACATCCATATTTTTTCATCTCGAATAAAATCCCAATTTATCATATTAATAATCATACTTTTGCTTCTGGATTTGTAAGTTTCTTAAAGAACTAGTGCTGTAGAAGATATCTAAATAAAAATTTGGTAAAAATATCAGTGAGTTGTAAAGAAAAAGAAGTTTTTCTGTCACCATCAAGGCATCTTGAAATGACACTGGGAAAAATTTGATCCTCCTTCACGCGGATATAAGCTCTGCCACTGACTCATCATAATTTAAAGGTTAGTCCCCAACATTTGGACCTTCGCCCGTGAGGCGCAAGAGTGACGCCTCTTGAGAAGAATTGCGAATTTTCGTCCGCCATATTTAGAGGAAATTTTCCAGAGTGCTAAGATGTCTTTGGTAAAAGTGAGAGGAGGCTACAAAAGCACACTCACATCGATCACAAATTTCTTGGAAAGTTTGGAGGAAAGTCCTCAGGCTATTTCTCAGCCAGACCTTCGTGCGGAACTGGAATCCAAGCTGGTTATCATCGAAAAGCTTCAGCCAAAATACCGAGATGTTCAAAGAGCCATAATTGCTGAGAAGACGACGCAAGAAGATAAAGCGCAAGAAGAAGAAGATTTTGTGAACTTCTCTCAAGATTGTGACGATATCGAGGCCCGTCTTGTAAAGCTAATTACGGATTTGAAGCTCAAGCAAGAAAAGATTGATGCAGCAACTGTAAGATACAGTCCGACGAAGATGTTTGAGCTCATGCGAGAGGACAGGAAGTCTCAAGAACAAGTTCTTGAGCGACTGATGAGGGAACAACAAAACACTCTGAAGACAATTGTTGGAAAATTTGCCAACATAGTGTCAGAACAGGCTGTGAGTTCCACTCCATCAACTCCACAAACGCCTCTACAAGGTTCAGTTCCTGTGGTAAAGTTGAAAGCAATTACAGTTCCGACATTCGACGGGAAGTACACCAAGTGGACAGATTTGAAGAGTCTTTTCATCAGAATTGTTCATGAGAATCCGAATTTGCCAGATTCTCAAAAGTTCCATTATTTGAGAAAAGCTCTCGTGGGTGATGCAACGCAATCCATCGAGCACATCGATGTACGAGGAGAGAATTACATCGAAGCTTAGGAAGCAGTACAGGAGAGATTTAACAACAAGATGAACATCGTCTCAAGCTACCTGGATGCCTTCCACAAGCAACCATCGGTTACTACGCCATCTTGGGAGAAGCTCCGTAGGTTGCATGACACTTCCAAATGCATCCTCAAATCTTTGAAGTCCATTGGGGTATGTATAACTGGGTGACATCCTTGGATCATCTTTATACTCACTCAAAAGCTTGATCATGAGACTCAATCCGAGTGGGCAAAAATAAATACGGATCCCTCAGAGCTTCCCACTTGGGAAAGATTTGACAAGTTTCTTTCTGGGAGATGTCGAGCATTGGAAATGTGTCCATCGATCAACACCACTTCGAGTAATTCTAACGTAAAGAAAAATTTCAAGAATGTTGTAACCAATAGCAAAAGTTCTCTCGCTCACATGGATGCCGTTGATAGCACAAAAGAATTGTGCACCGTTTGCTCAAAGTCGAGTCATAAGTTGTACAAATGTGAGACTTTTAAGTCGCTTCCAGCGGTAAAAAGGCTCTCAATTGTACGTAAGTTGAATATTTGCGTGAATTGTATCGCGGATAAACACAATCTCGATCAATGTAAATATCCATCGTGCAAACATTGCAAAGAGAAGCATAATTTCTGGCTTCACGACGCGTACGAAGGGGGTGTGGAAAAGTCTACCGATCATAATCTTCGGGTTCAGGAAACCACTCAGGCGGCTCCTTCTCAATATGTTTCGCGAGAAAAAGAGTCTACTGTTGATGGTAAAAATTCAATTGTGAATGCTGGAGTGAGGGTGACAGCCCAACTCAAGGAAAGGCGCGTGATGTTAAAAAATGCTCGAATTTTAGTCTATGACGTTCACAACCAACTGCATGTTTGCAGGGCATTTGTAGATGAGGGTGCGCAGGGTGATTTTATCTCGGAAAGATTATGCGGGACCTTGGGTCTGAAAAAGTATCCGATCAATGAAGTTGTCAATGGTTTGGAATACCAACAGTCAAGTCTTCGTTTTGCCGTTGAGGCCACAATTGCGTCACGTCTCACTATTGTGGTAACTGAAAACGCCACGATCTTTCTCCTTCCAACTCCATTTATTGACTCTCTTCAAAAGTACAAAGTGTAATTATAATAAATCCAATAAATGCTTATTCAAATAATAATGCATCAGCATTAGGGTTCATATCTTACCATACATCTCCCTCATTAAAAAATTTAAAAAAAAATATTTCAAATATTTTTTTTTATATTTTTTTTTTTTCAAATATAACTTCCCAAATAATAAATGAATTATGAGATTAAAATATTGTAATATTACTTTAAAATAACTTTTTTTTTAGTTTTTTTTTCATTTTTCTCCAATTATTAGTATAATATTTTTATTAAATGGATATATGTATTTATACAAATTTATTCATAATAGTGTTTAGTCCTATTTTTATCAATAATGTATTCCTTGTTTTTCTTTATTACTATAACATTAGGATTCTCTTCTCTTACTACAACAAAAGGACCATTAAAAATTGGTTGTAATTTACTTCCAATTTCATTTTTGATTAATAATTTATCTCCTGCTTTATAAGTTACATTTCTTGAATTTATATTTAATTTTTCTTTTCTTGTATATTTTTGTTTCAATAAATTTTCTCTAGCTTCTACATGAGCTTTTTGCAATCTGTATTTTAATTCTAATGGGTAGTTATCAAAATTATACAACGGATCCACAGAATTTTGTAAATTCGACGGTAATTTGCAGGGCTTTCCAAAAACTAATTCGAAAGGCGTAAAATTTGTAGCAGAATGTACTGTAGTATTGTAACAAAAACTCCAGAATGGAACCCAAGAACTCCAATTTGTTGGATTGTTCTGGCATTGTATTCCTAAATACGATCCTAAAGGTTTATGTGCATTCTCGAGAGCACCAATAGATTCATGATGGTAGGCAGTAGACGTCATTTGCGTAACACCAAGAATTTTACATGTATCTCTAACAATATTTGAAATGAACTCCGTACCGCGATCAGTAGCTATTTCACGAGGAGTACCATAACGGAGAATAAAATTATTAACAAAACTTCGAGCAACAGTTTCCGATTCTTTATCTTCGATAGGATAGGTTTCAACGAATTTACTTAATTCGCATCGTAGTGTTAAAATATATATTTTACCATATTGATCTTTTTCAAGAGGTCCTACAATATCGAGATATATTTTATGAAATGCTGAGGTTGATGTTGAAGTCATTGTTAAATCTTGCCGAACGGGTTTAACATGTTTGTGTCTCTGGCAAGAATCACATGTTCTTATAAATTTTTCGACATCCGTTTTCAATCCTGGCCAAAAATAATATTTTTATATATTATTATAAGTTCTATTGATTCCTGCATGGCCACTAGTAGGTAATATATGAAAATCGTTAAGGATTAATTTCTTCGTCTCATTGTCAGTAATTTTCCTGACTGCATTTACTATGCATATTCTTGGACCGGTTTTTAATATATCTTTATTTGAAATAGACAGCTGTCTTAATGATTTTAAAAATTCTGTGCTCTTTTTGTCTTTCATCATTATTAATTCCTTTATATTCATTTTAGAACATAAATCAAACAATACTCTCAAATGTGCATCTGGTGCGACATCTGATTGAGTAAATTGTTTAAAAAGCACTATTATCTGAGACGGAATGAATAAATTGGGATCGCGATCATTAGATATAAGATCTATACCCTTAACTTTTTCTTTTTCAATATTTTCAACGATGAGTAATTGAATACTGTCTTTTGAAGCTTTTAAAATTTCTAAGATTTTCGGATCCTCCTCACTTTGTGCATTTGTTGCATCTGATAATGAAGATTGATCTTGAAGCCTTTGTTGTGCACTAGTAGTTACATAAACATTTGCACAATTCACTTGATTTGCTAGACTTTTTAAATCATTTGAATGAATTTCTATCCGAGAAAGCGCGTCTGCCGTCACGTTTGAAGATCCTTTGACATAAACTATCGTGAAATCATATTCCTCCAATAATAAGCGAAATTTTGTTAATCTTGAATTTGGGTTTTTTAATGAAAATAAATACACGAGTGGTCTATGATCAGTGTAAACAATAAATTTCCTGACAAATACATAGGGTCGAAAATAATTAATAGACCGAACAATTGCTAACAGCTCCCTTTCTATAACAGGATAGTTTCTTTCTGCGGCATTTAGTGTCCGACTCGCATAGGCAACGGGCCTATCGTCTGCATTAGATAGAACAGCGCCTATTGCTAATCCGGATGCGTCTGTACGAAGCGAGAAAACATTATCTTTAGCAAAATTTGGATATTGAAGATCTGGAGGATCCAACAATGCTGAACGAAGTGTATTAAATGAATTTTGACAATCTTCCGACCATATAAAATCAACATATTTACGACTTAGTTTATTTAAAGGTGCGGCAATTTGAGCAAAATTTTTGATATACTTCCTGTAGTAGTTTGCAAAAGCTACAAACCTTTCAGTTTCATCCTTATTTTTCGGAACAGGGTAATTTTTGAGTGCTTCCGTTTTCCTTGGATCTGGTTTTATGCCTTCACTCGAAATGACGTGCCCTAAGTACAGTAACTCTTTTTTTAGAAATTCACATTTTCTTGGATTGAGCTTTAAATTTACGTTTCTTAACCTCTCAAATACTCTGATTAAATTTTTGTTATGATTTTCAGGATTTCGCCCAAAAACAATTAAATCATCCAAGTAAATTAAACATTTTTCGTAATTTAATCCCGTCATTGCAAGTCTCATTACTCTAGAAAAGGCACTAGGACTAATCTTTAATCCCATAGGAAGTCTTTTCATTCTGTATTGTCCTCGATCCGTACTAAAGGAAGTACATGCTCTACTTTCTGGCTTTAATTCGACTTGGTAATAACCTTGGGAAAGGTCAAGATGGCTAAAGTAAATTGCATCGGAAAGAGAATCATGAATTTCTGTTATAGAAGGCAAAGGGAATTTATCGTCACGAATTTGCTTATTTAATAACCGATAATCTATTACAACACGCCATAATTTTTTCCCATCTGCGTCAGATTTCTTCGGAACTAATAGTAAAGGTGATGACCATTCTGACACAGTTTCCTCAATAATGTCGTCTTTCAGCATTGCATCAACT
The DNA here is from genome assembly GCF_024763615.1 of Phlebotomus papatasi. NCBI lineage: Eukaryota > Metazoa > Arthropoda > Insecta > Diptera > Psychodidae > Phlebotomus > Phlebotomus papatasi. The sequence goes on along the minus strand of NC_077225.1, from coordinate 4,549,066 downwards.
TGACGATGAATCTCTTCTTTCTGACTGTACGGTAATCTATATGGTTTTACGTATACTGGTGCCACATTTGGTTTGACTTCAATTGTCTGTTGACAAATATTCGTAAAAGATAATTTATCTCCATTCATGTGGAAAATATCTGCATATTTTTTACAAATATTTTCAATCGTAGATTTTTCTTGTCCTTCTAGATAATTTAAATTTAGCTCTTCTAACAAGGAATTAACTCTTGTTGGTGTGATTTTAGTCAAGTCGAAATTACAATAATCAAAATTCGTAAGGTCATGAATTTTTGGAGTATAGTTTGTCAATTTTGCATAATCATCACTCGCATTCAAAATCTTCACAGGTATAACACCTTCTCTTGGTTTTACAATCATTCCAGCAATAAACACTTTTCCACATAATTCTTTAGATTCTATCACACAATCATTCTTTGCATTCACCTTGAAATACTTTATCACTTCACACCTTGGGGGAACGATAGTTGTTACCGATTCGTTAGTTTGCAATGGTAAAATAAATTTACTTTGGCCGGCATTAAAAGAAAAAATAAATTTACCAAAATCTATCACTGCGTTGTATCTGGTGAAAAAATCGGAACCTATAATCCCATCAAATTCGCTTGAAAAGTCATTCAACACAACAAAATTATGTTTTAAGCATAAATCTTCCACTATCAAATCAAAATTGAAAGATTTATTTGCCTACATTGAGCCACCTATTCCATCTATTCTTAACGATCTATTCATTTGCAAAGTTTGATTCACACATCTTTCTTTCAGAACACTAATACTCGCTCCTGAATCTAACAAAAATTACATTCGTCCATAGTTTGTTTCTAACTCCAAAAAATTCATGCCATTTGCTTGTAGTATATCTAATTTATTCATACCGAAAAAAGTTTACAGCAGGACTGGAATTCTGTCCTTGGCTATTATTTTCAGTTTCTTGACTGTGATATTGGATAGCGTTCGAAGTAGTAGGACATGCATGACAACAACCATGATTAGAAGCGTAATGAACATTAGCTGTATTGCTCGAGTTATTATGAACACCGCGATTTTGATTGCGATAGTTATTACGACCTCGATGTCCTCTGAAATTTGCACGATTTCCACCACGAAATCCGCCACGAGAAGACCCCTGAGAATTTTGAAATCCTCCTCTTGAATTTCCCGTGAACCTATTATATTGATTTTGGTCTTGAGAGTGATTGGAATATGAATTTCGTGACCCGTGACCATTTCTTTGATAATAATTTTTACCACGTGAATTTCCACGACCACGACCTTTAAAAGAATAAACTTTCGCTTCTGATGGAGGTTTTTTTGTTTCTTTTGCTATAACTATAGCTTCAGAAAGGGTTTTAGGACGAGCAGCCTGCACAATAGTCTTCATTGGATTGTTCAGACAATTTTGTAAAGCAGATATTCCAAGCTGATCGTTGAGTGTTTTAATAGTTCTCGCATTATCAGATCCTTGATTGATAATTTGGATATTATTGAGTTCTGCAACTAATTCCTCAATAACAGTTGAAAATTCATTCACCGAAGAATTATTTTGTCGGGCTATGTTTAACTCTTGATGAATTTTTAAAGCAGTTTTCCCAGATTTAAAATTCGTTTCAAGCAATGATTTCAGTTCACCGACAGTTTTTGGTTCATCGTTACTAATTATTTCATTTTTAACTTTTTGTGACAATCGGGTTCTGAAAACAAATTTTACTAACTTTGCCTTTTCTGTAGCATTTTGGCAATCATCGGCAATTAGTTCAACTAATTCAATAAAATTCGATAGTTTATCGATTGAGCCATCATATTCAGGAATGACTTTTATTGCCGAAATTACATTAAATTCTGTCATTTTTGTTTGTTCAAGATGTCCTGGTAATAGAGAAATTTTATCTTCTTCTTCTTCTTCAGATATTAAATCATTTTCTTTATCAGTATCAGTTCCAGCAGGTTTAATTTTAATGTTTTTTACTAATAAAGCAGCAATTTTAAAATCTTTTTCAAACTCTAATGCTTCAAAATTTAATTTTAATTTTTAGGTTTCACTTGCACTTGCTAATTTATTATTATACTCTGTTATATATTCAATTTTCAAATCTTCAAACTTATTTTTCTTTAATTGTACATAATCCGTACTAAACTCTCTGCTTGGTCCATTTTTCTTTAAATTTGCAGTAATTCTCTTTAATTCTTGATGAAACATTTAAATTTGACTTAAATTTCTGACCTATATTTATCAAATTTCTTTGTTGATTATTATTGTTATGTGCAAAGTAAAGAAATCATGAAGACAAAAAAAAAATTCTACATGAGTAAAATGCATGTAAGCGTCTCAGCTTACGGTTGAACTCCACGCAGCCAAAGTCCACCGGTCGCTGCTTCCCTTGACGTCAATCGATCGAGTTGAGGCGCTGATCATCCAAAAACTGCATTTCCCTTGACGTCAATATTTGGTTCGATGATCGAAGTTTACTGCAGAGGACTGCATTTTCCGTCAGTCTGGTTTTTTCCCACTTAACGAATTTTAGTTTTTGTGCTTTAACAATATTCAATTTTTCCGGTTAATTTACGAATTTATTTTGGTGTTTTTTTTAACGGTTTTTTTGGTCTGTTTATCAAGTCATTTTTTTCTGATTTTTCCACATAGAACTCCATTTACACCACACTTGGAACTTGAGGGCTAATGTCTCTCTGCAAATGTCGATTTAGTTCATTCACTATGTCTTTTTTCATCTTTTTGTATAAGTAATACAAGGCAACGCAGATCATTGCTATGACCACGAAAACGAGTAGAGTTTCTAACATTCTGATTGAATTTCCGAACATCTGGTCTCCTGAAGCACTTCCACTTGCTTGATCATTATTAATTACGACAGTTTCTTTGTCTGATAACACAGTCGGTTGGCTCGCACTTCCTCCCATTTTTGCTTAATTGTTTATAATTCGCTTATTTTACAACAAATTTTCTGTTTAATAACTAAAATTGTTAAAATTATCAGAAAAATCACTGCTGTGGTGCAAAAAAATCCTACGATACAGTTTTCAATAAACACTCTTTCTTCGCTCTTTCCGTTAATGATTTCCATAATTAAAAACTGCAAAACCACTGTGATTCACTAATAAAATTTGTCTACGCAACTTCCACATACACATTGGCAAGGATCGCCATGTGGTAACTGAGAACGCCACGATCTTTCTCCTTCCAACTCGATTTATTGACTGTCTTCAAAAGTACAAAGTGTAATTATAATAAATCCAATAAATGCTTATTCAAATAATAATGCATCAGCATTAGGGTTCGTACCTTACCATACAATCTGATATGCATGAACATATTCAACCATATCGTCGAGAGACATCTCGCGCTTCCCAAGAAGCTTTTCCTTCAGTTCGGCGGACGATAGCATTATTATCCTATCGATAATGGCATTTTCCATAGCTTCTTGCTCATTGGTGCCAAATTTGCACTTTTCAGCTTGAGTTCGGAGTCGCAAGATAACTTTCTCCAATGACTCATCTTGTTCTGGTTTTATTGACCAGAAAATGTGTCTCTCATACGAGTCATGTCTTTTTGGAGCAAAGTACTCGTCCAACTTTCTCACTGCAGTCTCATCTTCCTTGACATCAGCTCCTGGGATCTTGTAAAAGATCTCTTGCAACTCAAACCCTCTACAGTGCAACAGCTGAGCTTTCAACTTCCTTCGTTTCTTCTTCCCACATATCTCAGCATAGTTCTCGAATACTCTTTTCAATTTCTCCCATTCCGTCCTGACTTGGTTGGCAGCCAATGATTTGTATTGAAAAGGTGGCAAATTGCAGCTCTTACTCATCGTGTGCTAAGAATCTGCAAAAATTGTATTAAATATCAACTTTATCGATTAAATATTAACTATTTTCTCTTTGTTTTTCCTCTTTTACTCCATTAAGGAATTTTCTCAAGGTCATTTAAAAATTTCTAACCTATTTAAAACCCTTCTTTACAAAAAGACTTCCCAATCGCGTTTAAGACATTCTCATTTAAGATTTTTTTATCGTCATTTAAGACATTTTCATTTAAGAAATTTCTGAATTGTCATTTAAGATATTCCCATTTATGAACCTTTTTAGTCGTCATTTATGACATCCTCATTTAAGAACATTTTATCGTTATTTAAGACAATCTCATTTAAGAATTTTAAATCGTCATTTAAGACATTCTCATTTAAGAAATTTACCAATCGTCATTTAAGACATTCTCATTTAAGAACTTTTAATCGTCATTTAAGACATTCTCATTTAAGAACCTTTAATCGTCATTTAAGACATTCTCATTTAAGAACCTTTAATCGTCATTAAAGACATTCTCATTTAAGAACTTTTAATCGTCATTTAAGACATTCTCATTTAAGAACCTTTAATCGTCATTTAAGACATTCTCATTTAAGAACCTTTAATCGTCATTAAAGACATTCTCATTTAAGAACATTTAATCGTCATTTAAGACATTCTTATTTAAGAAATTTACCAATCGTCATTTAAGACATTCTCATTTAAGAGATTTACCAATCGTCATTTAAGACATTCTCATTAAAGAACTTTTAATCGTCATTTAAGACATTCTCATTTAAGAAATTTCCTAATCGTCATTTAAGACATTCTAATTTGAGAGCTTTTCGCAATCGTCATCATTATCCTAAATATCATTATCATCATAAATATCCTAATTTAAGAGGCTTTTATCCTAATTTAAGAGATGTTCTCACTTAAGAAACTGTTGCGTCATTTTCCTCACTCAACACACCTAGGATAATCATTTGTGACCGAAATGTTCTAATATGAAGTGTGAATGTCGAAATTTCCATATAACAAGAAAGTTCTTCCACATTTCTCGGAAATGGAAGTTCCCGTTAGTGACCACTCGCATGATTTCGCTATTTCTTCAATTATTCTTTCTGAACTCTAGAAAATTCACTTTCATCTTATCAATGCACTCACCGTACTTCACCTCGGTCGCCAATTGTGGCATCTACGTTCAATGAAACACCAGTTTTTATCTTATTTCACTTCTTTATTAATACGCTGCTTCCATTCACCATAACACGCACACTTGACATGACATGTCATGGCTCACCCGAGCGCCATCTCGTGCTGCGCACTTAGCGCCAACACCACAGAATCTTCGGGGATTGACGTCATCAGCTCCAAGGACAGTTGCCTGTTTCGGGAAGTCACAACCAAAAACATATCCAAGGTGTCTCCAGTGATGATAAATGAATCTGACATCCATATTCACGAAGATGTGTCTTCTGTGATGCAATTCTGACGCCGTCACATTGCTATCCCGCCAAAATTTTCCCGATTTTGCGAAATAGAAATATACATCATACACAGAGTTTTCACTCTGTATGAGTGGGCACGGATAAAGAGTGTGGCGCTTTCAGAGGGATGGCATGTGTAGTAGTGCACAAAAAGCGGAATAATTGCTGTTATTTTGAATATCCCGCGAATTTTATCTCGCGAGCTCCTGGAGGTCGTGAGATGGCAAAATAGATGCATTTTAAGTGAAAATTTCACGATTTAGTGCTCAAAAATTTTTGTTAAAATTGTTTCTATTAATTTTATGTAATATATAATTACATAAATTTAATGTCCACGACGAAAAATTGAAATAATTATCGATGAATACTTTGGGGTTTCTTGGTGTCTCCAGAACCCACAAAGATACTTATGGTCCATCACTTCAACATTCTAAAATATCTTAATGTGAAAATTCTCAAGAAATGGGTAAAAGTATTTGATTAAATGCATGTTATTTCAATAACGAGTAGGATGGTGTTGTCCAGAAACTATTTGTCAAAAAAAATTCAAAGAAGTTTTTCCTAGAACTACATTTTTAAACTATAATTAATTCTTACTATAATTTTCTTCATTTTCTTCATAAATCCCTGAATATCCGTCGAATCTCCGAAAAGGATTGCGCAAGACTACTTGTCTTTTTCACGAAAATATTCTCGAAAAAAGAGCTAAGTTCTCTGAAGATCATAAACACGGAGAACTTAAGCGTAAGGGACCGGTGTAACAATTTATTAACAACAATAATCTGATGGTCGTTGAATGGAACATTTCAGCCCAGAATAAAAAAAAAACATTTCTTCTCAGAGCTTTTTCGGTTCCCTGCGGACCTTTTTCACGGGTCGAAAATGTCAGGTTTCTGGGACTTTGTCTTTCTTGGGGGCCAAAGGGATGTCTTCATTGGGTACATGGGTTCTGAGTCACACACTTCACGAACAATTTTACAGGGATATTTTACTTTTTACAAATAAGATTACTAGTTACTACACAAGTTAAACAAAATGAAATAAAAATCTTTCTTGGCTACTAACTAAGTTTTGCTTAACTCATTTAGTAACTTATTTGTAAAAAGTAAAATATCGCCGTAAAATTGTTCGTGGAGTGTGTGATTCAGGACCCATGTACCGCATGTACCCAATGAAGACATCCCTTTGGCCCCAAGAAAGCCAAATCCCCAGAAACCTGACATTTTCGACCAATGAAGAAGGTGCGCTGCGCAGGGCACCGAAATCTCTAGGAAGAAAAGATTTATAATCCAAAGACCTAATATTCATATTTTAATAGATTATTTTGTTCATGTTTTACGATGATGTTAACATTACCTCTTCCTTCCCATCCTATGATATTCAGTGGCCCCAGCTCTTTCTTCAAGGAAATATTTTCGCGAAGGACACAAGTTGTCCTATACAGCCTTATTTATAAGTTTGAAGAATATTCAAGGATTTATGAGAAAAATCGAGAAAATTACAAGAAAAATTAAATGATAGAAAATTAGTTTGTTCTAGGGAATTTTTCCTTGAATTCTCCTGCAAAAATCATTTCTGGATTCTGGACATCAATGTTCTGTAATTGTTGCAAAACAGGAAAAGTGCCCAAAATGCTTAACTTTTAGAATGCACTTTTCCTGCTTTGACACCTTTACTCTTCCTCTTTCCATTATTTATATTAAATTTATTATTATTTTTATACAAGAAATGTCGCGACATTATAAAATGTTCGCGACCCATTGTAATTTGGTTCAGTTCTACTCAATAAACCGCGAAAACTTCACCACGCATTTTCATTTCGCTTCAGTGGTGCCGTGACCAGGAATAGCACAAAGTGTCACGTGTGTGAATATTCCATGAAGCGCACTAGCTTTAATTTACGCGGAAAAAAAGTGCTAGTCAAAGAAGTGAAAGTGAAGAGCAAATCTTGCTCTGGTGAAGTGAAATCCGCTGAACCCTCCTGCATAGCCGATTTAGGAGTCGCAGAACCATCCTGTGCAGCCAAATTAGAAGCCGCTGATCCCTTCAAGAAAAGCAGTCTACTACAACGGTCACCACCGACGCCTTCTACAGCCCAAACCCACCTATCGCTTGGAGTGACTCCTCTGCTGAAAGAGATCGAGAAGCTGCCTGTAGTCTTCAATTCATCCGAATCTGACGAAGAAATTCCTGTGTTCAACGAGGAAACACCAAGGAAAGCTACATCAAAGTCGTCTCAACATCTATCCTTGGGAGAACCATCAAAGGCTCCACAAAAATCATCATTCACAAAAATCATCGCTGGAGCCTACTCAAACATCTCAGCATCCTCCAGAGCCATCTCAGCAATCTACAAAGCCACAGCAGTCTTCAAAGCGATCACCACCACAAAAACCAACAAATCCTCCACCTCTGCCACCAAATCCTGTTCATCGGACATCTACATCGTCTACAATGTCGCTACAAGAGAGCAGAAACCTTCTTCAGTTCCAGGAACTCTACAAAAATATTCCTGTTTGTACGGGTGAGTCAAGAGTTATTGTCCATTTTCTCGCGATTTGTGATGGAATTTATGAGGAATTTTTCAAGCAATATGAGGGAGCAAGAGATATGGAATTTATTCGATATCTTTTGCTAAAAGTAGATTCTGAAATTTATGAAGTTCTAAGAGGTCAAAATTATAATTCTTATGAAGAATTTCGCAATGTAATTAATTCTGTAAATGAACCTGAATTGAGTATTGGAGAAGCTGCACTTTCATTACAAAAACTCTCGATAGGACCTAAGGAAACATTAAGACAATTCGCAAAAAGGGTAGAGGATGCGTTAAGGGCATTGCGACGGGATTCTTTCCCCATCAGTTAAATCGAAAAATTTACGAGAGGCATTAGATGTATTCTGTAGTGCAATCCGCAATACCGATACAAGAATTATTATGCTGACGCGCGATTTTAAAACTATTAATGCGGCACTCACCTTTGCAGAAAACAGATTACGATCTCTTCCCTTCCACCCAACTGAGAATTCAGCGGAAAATATAGGAAACAGATCGACAAATAATTCTAATTTCAGAAATTCTCATGGGGGAAATCAGTCTAACCGTCCTAGAGATAATTCAAATCAGCCCCAAAACAACTCTCACACCCAAAATTCCAATTTTCGCCCAAATCATTCCAGAAATTTTCGCCAAAATCATTCCGCTCATCAGAATAACAATTCGTCTTTTAATCGAACTTCTAATAATAATCAATCTATATTGAATAATACTGGTGGAAGATCTTCTTTAAATCCTAATGAAACTACGTTTTTCAATCCCCCAGGAGGTCAATTTAATTCCACCGCCCTCCCGCTTAATTCATTTCCTAATTGTTCTCAGACTCATGAGACACGCGAGTCGGAAAACGAAATTCGGTCGGCAGGTCAAATGCAATGAGATCACCTGTCGACCGGGAAAAAGTTATTAAAATACCCAGCTATTTTATTGAAAAGCCCGAAAATCCTCACTTATTAGAAGTATATTGCGTTTACAAAACAGATAGGGCTCAATTTACATTTTTAGTGGACACCGGCTCTCCTTTTTCCTTTATAAAACTTAGATGCTTACACCCGGAAATGCCTGTTGTGGTCTCAAGAACAATGGCAATTGGAGGAATAACTGAAGGTGTAGTGAAGACACTCGGTACAGTCTCACTACGTATGGGATTTACGTCATTTGATCATCAAGATGTCTTAGCATTGCTCCACGTACTTCCTAACAGACCATTCCCTTTTGATGGCATCATAGGGAGAGATCTTTTATCAGCATTAGATGCAGTGATTCATGTCAATCAAAGGCTCGTTCTCTTTAACAAATTACAGATAGCTGTTCCATTCATTCCTTTTTCTCTGGATCAGCATCGTCTCCAAGATGAATTTAACTCGAATTCCCCTGGCCAAAATAATTTATCTAAATCGCATGCAAAAAGCGATCCGCTCTTATCGCCAGAATTCGATGATTCTCCCCAAAATCAGTCTTCCACGCATGACAAGACCAATGAGCCCACAGAAAGAATTTCTTCACAAAATGCTGATTCAGACCAAATTCAATTGAGACCCAATTCCGAAACTTATGTTGAATTTGCATTTCCGCATAATGAACCTCAAGTGTGTCACCAACATAATTTTGATGACAAAGTATATATTCCGGATTGTGTCATCACCCCAATAAATAATAAAGCGCGAATTCCCATAATAAATAAAAATCCGCACACAGTTCAAGTGCAACGCATTGCTCCGATTACTGACCTTCTCCACGAATATTGTGTATTCTCTTTGGAGCCCACCACTAAAAATGATGATTCAGATATAGAAGCAAGGGCAAATAAAATTTTGTCAATTCTTCAAGTTAATGAAAAACTGAATGTTAATGACCGAGAATTTCGCCGTCGGCGAGTGATTTCGCCACCGATTCCTATTGTAGCTTCTTCGGTATTGCTTGAACGACCGTCATTACCTGCTCTTCCGCCTCCTCTACCAAATGACGTCTATGAAACGCCTATAAGAAAACCTATTTTTTTTAAAATAACCCTTCCAGAGTATTCTTTTCTTTATATAAAAAAAAAAAACACCGCCAAAAAAAAAAAAAAAAAAAAGTAGCTATATACAAAAATAATTAATTTAAGTAATCTATTCATTGTGTAATGCTAATATTTGCAATATTTTATACCACTATTTATTATACTTTATATTCTATACTATATTATACTTTTCTATACTATTGTATCATTATTATATTTGACGATCACGGTAAACAAACAAGCTATAATTTATAACTATTTATTGTAACTTATAATCTAATTGTCTTTTTTTATTGTAAAAAATAGTCTACATTAATGATATGAATTTTAAAATTTTATTGCCAATCGTATACAAAAATACAAATTATATACAAAAAAAAAAGAAAGATACACCATTGTAAAAAAAAAAAAAAAAAAAAATTTAATGTAATTAGATATATTAATTTATATGCCTTCGTCCAAAAGGGGAGGAGTGTTGCAAAAGAGGAAAAGTGCCCAAAATGCTTAACTTTTAGAATGCACTTTTCCTGCTTTGACACCTTTACTCTTTCTCTTTCCATTATTTATATTAAATTTATTATTATTTTTATACAAGAAATGTCGCGACATTATAAAATGTTCGCGACCCATTGTAATTTGGTTCAGTTCTACTCAATAAACCGCGAAAACTTCACCACGCATTTTCATTTCGCTTCATAATGTACAATTATTGAGATAAATACGAGTTTAAACAATCAAGTTTTTTTAATTTCTTGAGAATTTTTACCTAAAGATATCTCAGAAATTTGACGTGATATTCCTCCATAAATGTCTTGGGAGAACATGTTCATGAAACACCAAAAGGAAAACAAAAGTACTCATCCACTTGCATCCCCCACAAGAAAGGATTTCATTTTATTGCACTGTGCTTTAGAAAAAAAAAACTTTAAGTATTATAGTTCATAACGAAGTTGTTTATTAAATCCCCAAGGCATTAATAAATTCATATGGAAAAATCATTTAAAAAAATTATTTTGTTGCCGTGGACCACACTTGTAACAAAGAAATTAAAATTTGAGTGATTTGATGAAGCTGTCTATGTAACGGAAATGATTTTGAAAATATCCCGCAATTAAAGAGTGAACGAGAGAGTGCGAGGGAGAGCAATGGCATGATTGAGAAATGACAGCCTCATTGAACAAGCGTTGAATTTCACGGATTTTTCTCTAGTTTTTCGCGAATTTAATGTTTTAGTAAATCAAATTACAATAATTTTCATTTCATAAAGGGTGTTTCTGTGTTTAAATGTGAATAATTTGCTCAAAAGTGCACAAAATATGAGCTGAAGCGGCTTCACACACACAACCACCATCCCAAAAAATCTGGATAAATTTCGTGACGGCCATCGGAATTGGGGGGCTGAGCAACGTAACCAGCTGACTTTGTTGATAAACAAGTGTAAGGTTATATCCATTGGCGGGATACCATCTGCCAACCTGTCATACATCTGTCAGTGTGTGTTGTGCAATGGCAGTGGCAGGAGGTGCGGTGGCACATCTCTGCAGGATTTCCTCACATTTCAGCAAGTGGGATGAATATTCCACGACCACTGGTCATCCAAATGGTCATTAGAGGTGTAAGAAAAGTAATTTCAACGAGAAGGTAGGAAATTTTTCTTGTAGAAATAACAGATTTTCACAGAAGCGATGACATCACATTTCCGAGAATTCTCCAAACAAATTCACACCTTGCGTCGATAGCGTGATCACGAGAGCCTATCTGAACAAAACCCAAGTACCTGAGTACTCCGAGAACAACGGAGAAACCGAGGAAAACACTTTCTTTGAGAAATCGCAAACTTGTTTACTTTCTTTCCGTCACCGCGACATAATAAGACTGACTGGGAAATTTGAGCGGGGAAATCGTGAAATATCCCTTGTGGAGACAAACGGGATATATCGGGCGACATATCGGAGGGCAACGATCGCGATATATCGATAAAAACTCAAGAAAATCTGTCATTTTTGTGATCAAAACGTGTTCCGTGAGGAGTGAAATTTCAAGTCTTGCAGAATCTAAAGGAAAAACAACGCTGTAAGTAAAATTATGCGTAATGCACCGAGAATTATTAAGATCCATTGGAAAATTAGGGAAATACTTACGCATATTGCTACGAAATTTAGATTTTCTTTGACCATATCAATTTAGGTTATGTCGCGTGAACACCCAGAGAAAGAGTATTTAGAAGACTGTCCGGACGACATCAGGGAAGAATTTAATGAAACAGATGCAACTCAGATACAATGGTGTGAAATGTTGGCGATGGTTAAGGAGCTTCGGAGTGAAATCGATGCCCTGAAGAGAGAAAACGAGTCCTTGCGGAACAGTACCCCTTCAGTTTCAGGAGAAAGCGAAACACATCTACTTTCCGGAAGCGACGTAAAAGGCCTCATCGACGAATTCTCACCGGGAGATGACGAAATTACATCTAAAGAATGGGTGAAGAAACTCGAAACCATGAGGGAGATCTACAATTGGAGTAAATCTCAAACTCTACTGTACGCAACTTGCAGATTAAAAGGCGCGGCTCGCAAGTGGCACAGCACTGCAGAAGTGAGGACATGGGACGAATTTAAGGAAGCACTAATTACAGTTTTTCCGGAGAGAGTGAACATGGGGAAAATATTCGAGGAAATTCAAATAAGGAAGCGAAAAACAGGCGAATCTGTTGTTGATTACTTTTACACAATGCGACAAAAAGCTAAGAGGATTAAAATGGACGATGAAACCATTGCGAAGTACATAATAGCAGGTCTAGGAGACGACAAAATCATCAACATGGTTTCAGGGTGCTCACTTAAAGACCCGCAAGAACTTTTACAAAGAATCGAAGACGCTGAAGAAATAGCGAGAGCTGCTAAAAGACACGAAGAAGAAAAAGCTGTGGACGATAGTACTGCTGATGAAGAGGAATAGTGACTCAAAAGAACGACAAGCGAATTCAACAAATAGAAAAAGAGTAACGTACTACAATTGTAATCAAGAGGGACATGTCGCCCAAAATTGCATAAAGTCTAAGGAAAGAAATTCGTCTCAAGTAAAAGAGAAGTAAAAAGAAATCACGTGTTATAGCTGCAACGGAAAGGGTCGCATCGCTAAGAACTGTGAGAAGATACCTACAGAAACAGAAGAACAGGAAGTAACAGGAATCTCGGGACCACACTTGTTAAGACATGGAACATAAATTACAATTAAAGTCATTGACCGTCATTATTTCATCGATTTTTCCAGGCAATGTTGACTTTAGAAACTTTGAATCATGTCGATGAACCTAAGTCTAGCCAAGTTTTTGCGATCGGGTTCGCTTTATATTCTCGAGGCACTCTATGTGATGATGAAGGGTGTGTTTCCAACTACTTCAACGATTCACTGATGTGCACAGTACTCTACCTTCTGAAAAACTAAAAGGAATTCTTTAATATTTCTATTATCTATTATCAATCCAATATCATATTTGTTGATATGCTGAACATGCTTGGCGCAGTATGGAAATTTCCAGTGTGGCGGATGATATTTTTTTATTTCCGTAAAGAACGCATTGTTGCGTTGGTTTTCGTTAACCTACAGGATTTCTTGCAGGCAGTTTATGGACAGATTCATAATATGAAAAGCGGTACCGAACAATCGCTTACGTTTACAGTTCCACCGTATACTCCGTGAATACCCTTTCGGTCTACAGCTAACCCTTGCTTTACATCACCTAGTAATCTCAATTTGGAGGGTACAGATGAAGTGATTGTGAGCGAGTTTCCACTGGTTGAGTTGAGATGTATTCTGTAAGAACAATCTGGGGCTTACAGAAGAAGAAGTGTAAGAGTTGTTATCTGGAAACCCAATTTGGGGTTTACAGATAGCACAGTGTTGAAGAACTTGACAAATAATGTTGAGTTGTAAGTGAGAAGAGAAATAGTTTGAAGAATGATTGTTGTTGTCTGAGAACGCAATTTGGGGTTCACAGATAGCATTATGTTGGAAAAGTTAACGAATGGATATCGTGTTGTAAATAAGAGGAGGAAGAGTAAGAAAAGCATTTGTTTTCTGAAAACGCAATTTGGGGTTTACAGATAGCATAATGATAGAAGGAAGCCAATGAGTTATCTTGTACTGTAAGAAAACGCAGTGAGATAGAGTAGGACAGAAACTATCAAAAGAATTATCGTCGTGGACGACGATCGTCAGAATTGGCCGAGAAAGTTGGAAAATGAGAGTTACACAAGATATCTGAAAACATGACAGCCCAAGAATCGTGGATATGAAGATGAGCAAAGAATAGAGCTATATACAGAATTTATGGGAAACTAAAGACTTTAGAGATTCGTTATAAACGGTTAGAACATCTAAAATTATGAAAGAAAGAAACTTTTCGATGTGTGAATTGCAGAGACTTAAGAATTGTTACAATAAGTAAGACTACGATGCGGACTTCGCTGAGGACAGCGAATTAGTCAGGAAAGGCCGAGTTGTAAGGTTATATCCATTGGCGGGATACCATCTGCCAACCTGTCATACATCTGTCAGTGTGTGTTGTGCAATGGCAGTGGCAGGAGGTGCGGTGGCACATCTCTGCAGGATTTCCTCACACAAGTACAAGGATTATTTCGCGAAAAATCTGAGCGAGATCGGGTGCATAAAATTGGACAAGATGAATATCTAATTGAACTCATCAAAGCTGATTCAGCATAAACCCTGTCGTCTTTCCTGTGGCCAGCAGGAGAAATTGGACGTGCTTATCGATAAGCTTCTCAAAGCAGGAATTATTGTTCCATCACGCTCCCAATATGCCAGTCCCCTAGTTTTGACAAAGAAACCCAATGGAGATCTGCGCATGTGTGTTGATTTTCGGGTTATCAATGAAATTACCCGGCGTGATCTTTTCCCGATGCCACTTCTCGAAAATAAACTGAACGATCTTTGTGGCAAGAAGATTTTCACTGTGCTTGATCTGTTCTCGGGGTATTATCAAGTGGAAGTAGAGGAGTCATCGCAGCCTTACACTGCATTCATCACACCCACAGGGCATTATGAGTTCTTGAGGATGCCCTTTGGACTTACAAATGCCCCAGCTGTTTTCCTCAGATTGATGGCAAAAGTAACAGAGGGTTTGGACCGTAAAAAGGTGATTGTTTTCATGAACGACGTTCTGATTGCTACAGAAACCATTGAAGAGAATCTACAAATGCTGGAAGAATTTCTAGTTCGATTGGGACAGGCGGACTTAACACTTAACCCAGAGAAATGCCAATTTTTTCAGAAATCTGTTAATTGTCTGGGCCATCGGATTGATCAAGATGGTGCACACCCAGGGGATATTAAGATTTTAGCCATAAAAGATTTCCCAAAACCAAATGGACCTGATGAAGTGAGACGTTTCCTCGGATTAGTTGGATATTTCCGCAAGTTCGTGAAGGTTTTCTCCATTATTACAAAGCCCCTGAATATTCTTCTGAAGAAGAATGCGGGTGATTTTGTATGGGGAAAAGATCAGCAACGCGCATTCGAAAAGGTGAAAATAGCTCTGACAAGCGAGCCAGTGCTTGCCCTGTACGACCCTGAGTCTCAACACGAAGTATGGACAGATGAGTGTAAAACAGGACTTTGTTAGTGGAATCTTGGTGCAGATATCAAGGGATGAAAAGAGGAGAGCGGTTGCCTATTTCAGTAGATCAATAACACCAACTGAGACCAATATTATAGTAGTTATGAGTTGGAAACGTTGGCTGTGCTAGCCAGTCTCGAACGATTTCAATATTACCTACTCAACAAGTCATTCACGGTTGTCATAGACTGTCAATCCCTTGCAGCCACTAAGAAGAAAGAAGAACTCAATGCACGAGTAGCACGATGGTAGATGAAGTTGCAGATATTCGACTTCAATATCCGACACCGGGCTGCCAAATGGCTACGAGCACCTGATGCTCTAAGCCGTGCACCAGTTGAAAAACCCAGTGGAGAACAACCAGTAGAAATTGGAGTTTTCGGGTAAGAGTGGACATGGAAATTATTGATGTGATCAGTGACAGTCAATCTAAACATCCTGAAAGAAATCATTGGCTTAAGGAATATTCATTCTCTGACGGCAGACTTTACAAAAATGATCTGACTGGTTTTAAATTCGTCGTTCCCAAAGGTTGTCGGTATCATGTACTTCGAGGTGCTCATGATGATATGGGTCACCCAGGGTTTGAGAGAACGGTGGAAAACTTAAAGAAATTAGATTTTTCTAAGGCTTTTGACAGTATCAACCACGAAATTTTTCTAAATAAACTGGAAACTTTATATTCGTTTTCTTTCTCCAGCATAAAACTGCTCAAATCGTATCTTTCTGGCAGAACTCAATCAGTTAAAATTGACGATATTATTTCGTCCCCTTTACCTCTTTCCAGAGGAATTGGTCAGGGCTCAGTGCTTGGACCACTTCTTTTTTCTATATATGTTAACGATCTCTCCTCAGCTTTAGTTAATCATAGTTTCCACTTATATGCTGACGACTTGCAAATCTATCTTTTTGGAGATATTCGGGCTCCTGAGAAATGTTTCGATGATGCAAATAACATCCTGAATTCCGTTTCACAATGGGCGTCTTCTAACGATCTTCTTCTTCTTAATCCGAAGAAGTCACAGGTTATGATTGTATCAAGTAATCGACTTCGTCCTTCCCCAATCCCCATTTTTTCTCAATGGTGAGGAAATTCCCTGCGTCCATAAAGTCAGGAATCTTCGAATAATTTTCAATGATACCCTGACTTGGGACGATCACACTTCTTACATTTGTAAAAGAGTGAACTTCTCCCTTTTCACCCTTCGTAGACATCGATTCTACACTCCTCAGAGTGTTCGACTTCTTTTAGTGCGAGCTCTGCTCATTCCTTTATTTTCCTATGGTGCTGAACTGTTCTTTTCATGTGATAAAGCTTCTTTAAGACGTCTCCAAGTTGCATTCAACAACTGCTTACGTTATATTTTCAATCTTCGTCCTTATGATCATATCTCTCCTTTTGCTAATTCTATCTTAGGACAATCCTTACCGCATTTTCTGGAGTCAAGAGCCGTCGAATTTATTTGCCGCACTTTATTAACTAAACAACCTGAGTATTTAACCGAGTTTCTAGTGCCTGGCTTATCCACCAGGTCTTCCTGTCTCGTCGTGCCCAGATCGTTGAGCCGCACTCACCACAATTCACTTTTTGTATTAGGTGTATCTCTCTGGAATGAATTACCCAGAGAGAGTAAACGGCGATTGATCCAAGCCTTTGTAACGTCTTGACTGCTTTTTTTTCTTGCCTTTAATTATTTTCTTTTCTTCTCTTCTTTTCACTTCTGTTAAACTGTACTGTCCCTTCCCTGGTTTATACAACCTGAGAAGGAGCATTTCCACCGTTTGACTCTGGAGTAGGTTGGTCACCAACGCTAAGACGGCGGTGGACGCAAATAATTTCCTGCCTGTAATGTTGCCTCTAAGAAACACATAGTTTCAAAGGCAGATTTCCATTTAAATAAATAAATAAAATAAAATAAATAAAATTGTATAGGTACTGACGTGAGAAATGGTAATGAAAATAGGAAGACGAACACTTCCTCCGGTTGCGTCAGGTTGCCCTGAAAACTTAAAGAAGCATTTCTTTTTCCCTGGATTGAGGAACATAGTCAAAAAGTATGTCAGCACCTGCGTACCCTGCTTATATAATGCCCAGGGATTAGACAAGACCCATTACAAATTACACATCGTTGAGAGAGTATCTGTGCCATTTCATACAGTACATATCGACCATTGTGGCCCATTCGTGAAGAGCAAAGCCGGCAACTGATATATTATTGGAGTGATTGACGCATTCACAAAATTCGTTATCCTGAAACCGATAAGAAATCCGACTGCAGCCAGCGTCATCAAGATTTTGGATGAGATCTCAAATTATTTTGGTATGCCTACTCATCGGTGTCAGATCGTGGATCGGCTTTCACAGCCAAGGGGTTTGAAAAATACTGCAAAGAACACGTTATCAAACATTCGCTGACTGCAGTGTCAATTCCCAGGGGAAATGGACAAATAGAACGCTGTTTCCGAACAGTTAAAACAGCATTAGCAGCAATGACTGCTGATGTTCAGGAAAGTGACTGGGATCGTCATGTCAAAGCAGTTGCCTGGTCACTGAACTCTCTAAAGAATAGTGTAATATTGTGTTGATCCGTGCTGAACCTCCGGCGACTGGACAGTCGCGAAAGTTGCTTCCGAGATTCAAGGGGCCATATATGGTTTCGAAGGTGCTGGAAGGTGATCGTTATGAAGTCAGAGACACAGACAGTACCCAGATTACCCAAATACCGTATGTTTCCGTGCAAGCAGCAAGGATTGCACCTTGACTAATACAAATTGCAAGTATAATTTCAGATGCAGTCTAGAGGGCCATGTTCTTCATCATGGTAGCGAATGAAGAATGAGGCCAATTAGGGCCGTGGACTTATGGTCATGAGAGGACTGCATAGCTGATGGTGCAAGTTAAAGACGTCCAACTGAAGCGCTATAATCGGGCTCTCAACTACAACAGCCTGGTAGTGTGAATTTGGCATAGAATTCACGGTCTACACCAATCACAGTGATATGGTGAGCGTCAAGAGAATTTAGTTCGTGTCTCTCATGTACTATCATGCGAAAGGTTGGTGTAGATGGCTCCACCTAGATCTTAACCGATCCCGGAATTAGGTGGGCGCATTGGTGGTATATTGCATTGCGCAATGTCTCCCAATGGAATGTCTTTCGGTTCAATCCTATTCCCCTGTATTCTTTAACACCGAGACGGTGATTCATCAGGATTGGCCGAATTGTAAGACGAAAAGCTACGATAAGCGTAAAATCCCTCTGCTGTGGCTTACCCATAAAGCTTATACCTCATCGGTATATTCCTCACCAGCATATGCGTGCATTTGAGGCGAGGCATTTGCCCTCTGCTCCGACCAGTCAGTATTCGACGAGAGC
>NC_077225.1:4511689-4529689 GCF_024763615.1 Phlebotomus papatasi | reverse complement strand
TTAACTCTTTTTTTTTTTAAGTTTTGGGGTTTCTTTGTATTGGGTGTGTATTCACTGAGAAAAAAAGAGTGTGCGATTAACATTTTTTCCTCATAACATTAACACTTTTTAGGTGTAAAAATATATCAACATTTTTTAATGTTAATTTTACACCTTTTTAAGGGTAAAACGGGTAAAATTAACATGAAAAAAGGATAACTTTAACCCCTAATACACCTAAAAAGAGTATTATTTACACCGATTTCGGATCAATACTGCAGGGTAAAATTAACATTTCCGGAATGTTATTTTAACTTTTTCGGATTTCTCTCAGTGTTTCTACTGTAATTACTAAAAACACATGCCACGTCCATTTTGTTTCTTTCTCATTACCTAATACATATTTATCAATGAGTCAAAGCCGTAGCTTGATAGAAGCTTTTCATATTCGTCTGAATCACTAGAATTCCTTAGCTTAATATTCATATCACCCACGATATATACATTTGGTGACTTAAAGTCCCTCAGGCATGTTTCTAATTCAGATAAAAAATCTGATATAGGGAATCTATGAAGACGGTATACGCATAATAATGCTAGTAGTATTGTGTCGCCCCTTCCTACATCAATACATAAAGCATCCGAAGATGCAAAAGTGACCGGGAGAGCCCTACAAGTTAGATTATTCTTAATGTAAATAAAGACTCCTCCTGATGTATAAAGATCATTGCATCTGTGCATCAATTTATAACCCGTCAAGTTATACAAATCCACCTCACCACACTCAACCCATAGCTCAGTCAAGCAACTAATGTACAGTACAAAATCTGCGGTTCCTAAAGAAGCCACAAATAAATCAAATTTTTTTCTAATACTCCTGATATTTTCAATTACTATAGAGCAGTGCAGCATTTGACCGTTTACAAGGGTTTAAAAATAAAAATAATAAAAAAGGACAGATAATCCTAACCGGCTTATTGTAGGTTACCGAACCGGCTTATTGTGAGCTAACTCGGAATGTATGCAAATTTGATTTAGAGCTCAAGTTGGGGGACGCCATTCAGTTATCTTCAATCAAATTCGTGAAATTATACAAATTTTGTATTTAAACCAAAATATCAAGGATTTGGATGGACTGGCAGAAAAGTGATATATGGGTGAAATGTAGACCAGAATGTACTCTATAATTTTGCCATAGAATATGATCTCACCGATTACTCAGAAGCCGAGATAAGCACGGTTTTTTGTTTCTCAACTCGTTTTCTCGACCAGATCGACCCAAGTGTTCATTTGGTGAATTTCAACTATATGAAAGAATTGTTGTATTTTGTTAGACTTTCCAGTTAAAACCCTATTTTAAGTGTCTTGGTGGAGTAGAGGCAGTCAAATTGGCATCTGAGTGATTTCAAAGCATTATGGGAAAAATCAATTTTTTCACACTTAAACGGCAAAATCGGACAGATCGCATAATCTCATCAAAAATGATGTATGCACGAAATGTAGACACGAATGTTCTCTACAATTATGTCGAAGTAATCATCAAAATCGGCTCAGTGGCAGTCGAGATAATTGAGGTTATGTGATATTGAAATTGGTTTTTCGACCGCGGCGCCCCTGGTGTTGGTCCCACGAAGTTCAAATGTTCTAGAAAGTTGTAGCGTTTGATGAGATCTTTCGTTTAAGCCCTCACCCATCAAAATCGGTTACATAGAACCGGAGATATGATTTTTTTGAATTTCGTGAACTTTGACCCCGCATATCTCCGGTTCTATTGAAACCACAGCGCACTTACGCACCATTTTGGAAACGTCCGGGACTGGACCACAACATACTAAAATTTCATTAACTTGGACAATGCCGTTTTTGAGAAAAATGAGTTTGAATTTCGATGAATTTTGACGCTATCGCAGCGCCACCTGTGATGACTTTTTTAACTTCCACCTGAAAGTGCTCATCGAGATGAAACCAAAAAGCCTAAATTTAGGTCGATATGTTAATTAGAACCGGAGATAGAGGCCGGTCCATATTCGAATTTTGACCCCTTATAGCTCGGGTCAGGGGTTATGGATCGACTTAAGTATTTTTTTGTTTGATATGTATAATCAGCATCTACAACATATTAAAATTTCAGCCCGATGCATTAAGGAATTTCTGAGTTATTTAACTTAGAAAATTGAAAAATCTTCTTTTTAAAAATAGCGCCCCTAGCGGTGGTTTTATGAACCAGCGATGTTAGAAGGGGAAGTGGCATTTCACGAGAGCTTTCCAAAACGCCCTCACTTTTAAATTCTGATAATTAGAACCGGAGTTATGGCCATTTTAAGAATGGTTTTCTGGACCCTTATAGCTCGGGTCAGGGGGGTCGGGGGACCTTAAGTTTAGTATTGATGGAAAGCTCTAAGGCCCAGCTATAACATACTAAAATTTGAGCTCGATCGATGCCATAGGGGCGGAGCCATTAAGAAAACAAAAAATTGGTGTTATTGAAAATGTCGGAAGGAGGGGTGGGGGGTGGGGGGTCAATGCACCAAGTTGCGATTTTCATACGATATATATTCTTTGCCGAAAACCGCAACTCGATATCTTTTTTAGTTTAGGAGCTGTTAGGCTCAAAGAGCGGCCGGCCGGCCGGCCGGGAACGTAACTTAGCCCCCCATATATTCGTGATCAGGAAGTGGCGAAACACATTTTGGGCAAGTTTGAGCGCGATCGGAGGACATGAAATTTTGTTAGGATTATAGTAGGTGAGACTGTTAAGAATCTCGCCTAATAAAAACTACGTTACTTGCTTTACTATCTCTAAATCCCCGCAAGAATGAATAATAACTGCCTTTTCTCCCTCTCTACGCCTCATCCTGATCACACCTCCGTCAACCCAAAGAAACTTATAGTCCAATTTCTTTCTCCAATCCCTTGCAGCCTTCAGCAGCTCCCTCCTCCGTGTAGGTAACCTTTCGTTGATCTAAACTCTCTCAGAAGTACCATCAGGTCCATTCAGAAAAATGCCTCTGTAATTGTTGGCTCTGTTCCTCTCTTTCTGGCAGAGATGATTTTATTTTTCATTTCCACACTTGAGAGCTTCACCCCTAGTATATTGCCAATGCTATCATCACGAAATTTTTTTAGATCTGCACTCTGAACATTCGAACGAATAATATCGATGTCCAATGCGTTTTTAAATACACTAATTGTTAGCTCTATATTGTCTCGTTGCTCCACATTAACCGGCACATGCTGAATCTCCACAGGATGAAAACTCTCTCTGAACTGGACTATCAGTCTCCATAGTGAGATGCATTGACAAGGGACGTGTCACTCAGGTTCGGCAGAAAGTATATTGTTAAAAGTAATGAAAAGGCATAAGAAAGATAATAAAGTCACAAAAATATTTGAAACATGGTATTAGGTGAGATTCTTAACAATCTCACCTACTATAATCCTAACAAAATTTCATGTCGTCCGATCGACCTCAAACTTGGCCAAAATGTGTTTCGCCACTTCCTGATCACGAATATATATGTGGCTATTTTACGTTCCCGCCCGGCCGGCCGGCCGGCCGCTCTTTGGAGCTTAATAGCACCTAAACTAAAAAAGATATCGAGTTGCGGTTTTCGGCAAAGGTTATATATCGCATGAAAATTGCAACCTTGTGCATTGAACCCCCACCCCCCCACCCCTTCTTCCAACATTTTGAAGACCCCCCTTTTTTTGTTTTCTCAATAGCTCCGCCCCTGTGGTATCGAGCGGGCTCAAATTTTAGTATGTTATAGCTGGGCCTTAGAGCTTTCCATCAATACCAAACTTAAGGTCCCCCGACCCCCCTGACCCGAGCTATAAGGGTCCAAAAAAATTTCGTAAAATGGTCATTACTCCTGTTCTAATTGTCAGAATTTAAAAAGTGAGGGCTTTTTGGAAAGCTCTCGTGAAATGCCACCTCCCCTTCTAACATCGCAAGTTTATAAAACCACCGCTAGGGGCGCTATTATTAAAAAGAAATTTTTTAAATCTTATAAGTTAAATAACTCAAAAATTCCATTGTGCATCGGGCTGAAATTTTAGTATGTTGTAGCCGTTGATTATACCTATCAAAAAAAAAACCTTAAGTCGATCCATAACCCCTGACCCGAGCTATAAGGGGTCAAAGTTCGAACATTGACCGGCCTCTATCTCCGGTTCTAACTAACATAGCGACCTAAATTTTACCTTTTTGGTTTCGTCTCGATGAGCACTTTCAGATGGAAGTCCAAAAATTCACCACAGGTGGCGCTGTGATAGCGTCAAAATTCATCGAAATTCAAAGTCACTTTTCTCAAAAACGGCATTGTGCAAGTTAATGAAATTTTAGTATGTTGTAGTCCAGTCTAGGACGTTTCCAAAATGGTGCAAATGTGCGTTATGGTTAAAACAGAACCGGAGATATGAGGGGTCAAAGTTCACGAAATTCAAAAAATCATACCTCCGGTTCTGTGTGACCGATTTTGATGAATGAGGGCTTAAACGAAAGATCTCACCAAATACTACAACTTTCTAAAATATTTCAACTTCGTGGGACCAACACCAGGGGCGCCACAGTCGAAAAACCAATTTCAATATCACATAACCTCAATTATCTCGACTGTCGATGAACCGATTTTAATAATTACTTCGACATAATAATAGAGAGCATTTGTCTCTATATTTCGTCCATACATCATTTTCCGCTCAGACTACGTTATCACTCCGATTTTGCCGTTTAAGTGTGAAAAAATTGATTTTTCCCATAATAACGCTTTGAAATCACTCAGATGCCAATTTGACTGCCTCTACTCCACAAAGACACTTAAAATATGGTTTTAAATGGAAAGTGCCACAAAATACAACAATTCTTTGATATAGTTGAATTTCAACAAATCACTACTTGGGGCACTCTGGATGAAAAAACAAGTTAAGAAACAAAAAACCTCGCTTATCTTGGCTTCTGAGTAATCGATGAGATCATGTTCTATGGGAAAATTATAGAGTACATTCTGGTCTACATTTCACCCATATATCACTTTTGTGCCAGTTCATCCAAATCCTTGATATTTTGGTTTAAATACAAAATTTGTATAATTTCACGAATTTGATTCAAGATAACTGAATGGCGACTCACAATTTCAGCTCTTAATCGAATTTGCATGCACTCCGGGTTAGCTCACGTTAATAATCTCACCTACATAAGCCGGTTAGGATTATCTGTCCCTTTTTATTTGACATTTTCCAAGAAATATTCATAATATTCCCGAAATACTCACGATATTTGCTATATTCGCAATAATAGTAGTGTTCGAAAAATATTCAAAATATTCGCAATATTCGCGAAATATTCGCGATATTCCCAATATTCAGCAAATAATCGCGATATTCACAATATTCACGATATTTGTGAAATATTCAGAATATTCATGAAAAGTTGCAAGTATTCGCTTTATTCACAAGGTAGATGTTGCGAGAGGACCAGTTGCTGTTATAAGGGAGCACTTCCTGAACCGGTGGCAGCCAAAATCCCGAACGCCAAAATCCCGAACGCCAAAATCCCGAAAAAGCCAAAATCCCGAATTTTCTAAATCCTGAACGGAATGAAATTATATGGAGGAAAATGTTTAGAATAATTTCCTAAGACACAGAAGATTTCCTTTTGCCTCCAGCAAGCGCGGGTAAAGTCGTGGGAGTAGCTGTGACACTTTTAAGAATTCGGGATTTTGGCTTTCGGGATTTTGGCCCATTCAGGATTTTGGCTTTCGGGATTTTGGCGTTCGGGATTTTGGCTTTCGGAATTTTGGGGTTCGGGATTCTGACCGGGACCCCTTCCTGAACACATCTAAGTCTAAATCTTTTTTTTTAACTAATTTTTAATTATTCATGCAACATCTATTTTCACTGATTACTTCTTTCGATTTTTTTATCCTTCATCTGCCACAAATTTCTAAGAGGGAAACACCCTATTTTTTGTGAAGAATAAATGAATTGAATTGAAAATTGAATGTCCAAACGGGCTGACTTTACCCTAAATCCCTGCAAAGTGAAGAAAACATTTGATTAATATTGATTTTTTTTCATTAATTTAGTAATGAGCGACGAATTCAAACAAGAAATAAATTTATGTGGAAAACTCAACTAGGTCAGCCTTAAAAACGAAATGTTCTTCAAAATCTGAAATGGTAGTTTTTTTAAATTTATTATTCTATTTTTTTAATTGAATTTTTAACTGCTCGACCTCCAAGAGAGAGCAGTTTTAACAATCTTATTTTTTTCTCAACTTTTCTCCATCCTAGCTGCCAAACGGTAAGAGATATTGACTTTCGGTCTTCGGTGACCCCGCACAAGTCAATATTGTCTATCGAACTAACTTATCCAAATTACCCTCCACCCTTTTTAACACCTCCAAAAACATGTCTTTTGGAGTTTGCAAAAAATTGGCCCTGACGATTTCGTTCATTTTTGGATATGTTTTGGAGGTAGTTCTACTGAACATTTCGTCCTTAGATACCTATCACCGCAAAATTCTCCATCTTAAATATTGAAGGTCAAAGCTTCACTCGATTTGTTCAATTAATTACACTGTGCAACAATTTCAAACTTTTTTTTTGTCCCTGGGTTCTTATGCTATTTTTTCTATTGCTAGGGTCAAATGATTTACGAAAATACTTATCATTTTGATTTCATTTGGATTTTGCGCCTGGTATTTACGAAAAACGGTTTTTTTTTCCGTTTTTTGATACTTGGGTGCCTATATCTCCGAATCTGATGAACTGATTTATTTCTTACTTTGGAACAATTTGTTGTCCTTTACATGCCCGATAAATCCTCTGAACAAATGAAGTTCGTACAACTGACACCAGGGGCGCTGTAGTCACAAATATGTCAGAAAACATGTAAAAATCGAACTTTTTAGCAACTTTGATCAAAAATATCTCGAAAACTAGGACTGTCCCTAACAATCTGTTTTGTGGGTTTGATAGAGAATTTAATCAGCTACATTTTCGTTCATGTACAACTTTTTGCTCAGATTATTTTTTAACCTCGATATTGAGGTTCAAACGAAAAACGAGCACTCAGCCAACTAAAGAAAAACTTAACTATTTCGCAAATTTTGACTTTTTCTTTTCAAGTTTAGATAACCCAGAGTATTATTTTCACTTTTCTTACAGTTGTAGGACTTTATTAATACTTATTGCATTATAAAATGTGTTTAGTTATAATACAAGGTAATAACTCAAACAATATCTTCAGTAAGATTTCAGTGTTATTTCAATCTCAAAAGACTATTACAAAAAAGGCATATTAACTGCATATTGCAAAATTTCAAATATTTCAAAGAATATTTCTTGTTAAATTTACGTTTTAGAATCAATAAGTATCTATTTTACCTTTTACATACCAGTTACATATGGAAACTTTGCAAAAAATCCTTTTTCTAAATTCATTTCTTTATATAATTCTTTAAAAACATTTCCTACATTTATCTACAATCCTACAATTTTAACCTCATAATTACGTGATTTTCGTCGAAATAAATCTAAAACTAGTTTTTGAACTTGTAATTGTTACTTTATGTATATCACATTATGTTAAAGTTTTATACAAGTTTCCAAGTAATAAAATAATATTTAAAAATTTAAAATGTCATATAAAAATCACCATAATATCGATATTTAAGTATTAAATAATATAATAAAAGCTTGTACTGCCTAATTGCGAGGAAAGAAAGCAATAACACTCGAAATTGTGAAGGATTTATTAAGTTGGCTGAATGCTCATTTTTCGTTTGAACCTCAATATCGAGGTTAAAAAATAATCTGAGAAAAAAGTTGTATATGAACAAAAATGTAGCTAATAAAATTCTCTATCAAACCCATAAATCAGATTGTTAAGGACAGTTTTAGTTTTCGAGATATTCTTGATCAAAGTTGCTACAAATTTCGATTTTTACATGTTTTCTGACATTTATGGGACTACAGCGCCGCTGGTGTCAGTTGTACGAACTTCATCTGTACAGAGGACTTATCGGGCATCTAAAGGAGAACAAATTATTCTTTAGTGAGAAATAAATCGGTTCAGTAGATTCGGAGATATAGGCACCCAAGTATCAAAAAACGGAAAAAACCGTTTTTCGTAAATACCAGGCGCAAAATCCAAATGAAATCAAAATGATAAGTATTTTCGTAAATCATTTGACCCTAGCAATAGAAAAAATAGCATGAGAACCCAGGGACAAAATCATCGTTGCACAGTGATTTAAACCGTTAATGATTATTTGAAACCCTCTTCTTGAACAATTTTCAACTTCAAGATGGTTTTGTGGTGATTTATAGACAAATTTAATTCGACAATAATTTTCTATACATCAGAAAACTTGCGAAAAGAAATATAAAGCTAACGCTTTGGCACCCCTCTTATCTGCAGATGCTACGATTCTTAGAGACGTTGATAGAACAGTTAAAGAAGAAATTTACAAATCAAAAATAGAACGAATCGTAAGAAAATGCGAGAAAAAAACATAATACTTCTGAATCCCACATTATTCCTGATGCTAATGTTCGTGACGCTGATGATCCTCCTGATAATCTTCCGGATGATCTTCCTGAAGATATTGCAGTTGATGGAGTTGATGATTCAATTAATTGTCATTTAGATTATACAAACGTGGAAAGAATTCTAAATTCCTTAGATCGGGGTGATATTTACACCTTCTTAAATAAATCTTAAATTTAATTTTTGATTCTCATTTTTTTATATGTAAAAATCATAATAATAAATTATACAGTAGACTATAAATACTATGTTTTTAATCTATTTTAAACCGAAGTTTTTACATCGTTCACATACAATGTATTTAGTCTGTACGCAATAATATTTCACACGGGCACTCTCACACAAAAGAACACTTCGGGTTTCATTTTGTTCAAATAGTACTGGATAAAAATATGGGCGTACTTGATGGTACACAGTACGCGTACTAAGTAAGTGTAGACAAAACCATAAGCGCACTTTAATTTTTTTCGAATTTTGAACAAATTATAGAAATTTTATTGTAGTTTTTACCTTAATACTTCCTTTTTATCATCTGAGAAAAGAAAATTGTAATAAGGTAAGGGAAGTAAGTATCGGCCAGTTAAGAAAAATGTTCAATAATTTGCTTAAAATAAAAGCTCTAAACCAATTTTTGGCATATTAAAATATGTCAATTGGAACTCTAGTATTCCATTTATCTATATCACTACATTTGATTTCTTAATATTCAGAGAAATTAGTAAAATAATTGGTAAAATTGCAACCATGCACTGCGCATATTGCATCGGCCATATGAAAGCAGATGAGGGAGATATCGGCAGGGAGTGTAGCAGATATCGGCCAAAAAATAAAACCCCTTTAAAAATATTACAAATTTGAATATTTTTCTAATTAATTACGTGGTACTTGAAGAAATACTCTCTGTCATCCACCCCTTATCAGAACCCAACCATCAGGACCAGTTTTTACCACTTTCCAGGGAGATTTTTAGTGAAGGGTGTCTGCATCTTCTCATTTTTCGCCATATTTTTGATCCAATTCTGGAGCTCGTATTTAAGGACAAGAAATCCAATTTCGGCTTGATTCACGATACTCCACAAGCTTAATTTATTCTTTTTCCTACTTAGTACAAGCTTACCAGTGATTTTCCGTTTGATTGTCTTCCGGAAAGTTTATCATTCAGGGTCATTCTGGGCACTCCTTACTTTGCAGACGTTTTCGAGAGGAATCACCTGCCGTCATGGCATCCAGCACATTTTTCAACCCTTTCTCAGCATATTGCACATTCTAAGACATCTTTCAAGATGTTTAACATTGCTAAAATGCAAAATTCACCTGAGGAAATTCTTCTTCACAACAAAAACATAACCTCATCTGCTCGCGAAAATGACATCGAAATGCGATGCAAAATGGCCGGTGAGCTCTGCACTTGGAACAAAACGTACTTATTCTCAATTAACAAATTAATTCGTATTATGCGTAGCGAGATAATTAAAAAGTGTTCTGATACTAAAAGTGGAATAACTGAGTAATATTTTTTACATTCTGACAGATTCGTAAATCATTTAAATAAGGTATAATTCCTTATTTTGTGTCACTGAAATTCTAGTATAAAATCATAAGAATTTGAGAAATGGCTGAATTTTGATTAAGACTTCAATACAGTGATTCAATAAATTAGATGAATAATTATATTTTCTTAAAAATTTGACGAAAAACTTAATTCAGAAGATTACATATGAACAAACGCAATATATTTTGCATTAGATAACTGGTAAAACGTAGTTTTTAAATTTTTAAATATTTATTTTATCTTGGTGGCCGATATCTTCTACAAGCTGGCCGATACAAGATACATGGCCGATATATACTTCCTTTACCTTAGTTAGTCGGTTGAGTTTGATTAAGATTTTAAATTGAAAGAAATGTTAGAAAATTGCCTTTTTCAAAGTGACAAAACTGTTCAGACCTGAACATGAGGAAGTTAAAGAAAACACTTCGAGGAACTATATGAAAGATTATTTAAAAATTGCACAAGTACTAACAAAACATACACTCAATTAAATTTAGGTAACCCACTTAGAATAGGAAACTACAAAAATCCACCTAACATGCACTTTTTCCCACCCAATTTCCCACATCACACGACACAATTCAATTTTTGTATAAAAGATTGTAATTATGTGAATTAAAGTCACTTATCACTTCGTCACTCATGAAGAAGAACGAGTAAGTCTTTCTCTTATACGTGAGGCAGGGATTTTGAGCGCATTTTCATTAATTCGCTCAGTAACTACCTCAACATCACTAAGAAGATCACTGTAGAGCGAACAGCTCGTAATCTTCTTGGCAACACTGGACTCATCCTATACAACCAAATTCTTGAGCATCCACTCTTCCACTCTATACCATGTCCTCTACCTAACCGGCTATAAGATCCATCCCCTATACAAAAACCATAAGCGCACTATAAATTTTGTGAAAGAAAACGCACGAATCAGAAGAAAAAGAACCATTTAGTGGTAGCTCCATGTTTACGAATCAGCTCAAAAATTCGGTCTGTCATACTCCTGATTAGATTCTGGATGGTGCTTTCCGGAATGTTGCGTCAAGCATCAAGTTATGCAATTTTGAGTTCTTCCACGTCTTGATAATGACGATTTTCTTTGTAATCATTTCGCACAAGTATTCCCCAGATGTTTTCAAGAGGGTTAAGGTCAGGAGAAATGGCGGGCCAGGGTAGAATGTGAATACCCTAGGCAGAAATCCAGTCTTTTGTCCCCTGACTTACATGAATACTGGCGTTGTCTTGCTGGAATGTGTATATTTCTCGGTCATTCTCGTTCAAGTATGGCAGCAAACTTCTTCGGAGGACTGATATGTAGTCTCGACTCTTCATTCGATGCGAGGTAAAGCATAATTCCAGGGTTCCTCTCGCACAAAACGCTCCCCAAATCATTAGTGATCCTCCTCCAAAGTTCCTTTTTGAAAAATACTGCGGTTCTGTCCTTAAAACGCGCCAGTAATACCTGAATCCGTCAGGTCCATCAAGATTGAACTTCTTTTCATCTGAGAAGATGATCTGTAAAAGTATAAAGTGATTACAATGAAAAAAGACAGTGATAAAACATATGCATTACTTTACTACAATCTGTCCTTAAATTCTCTCGAGCGAACACTAAGCGTCTCTCCATGGGGTGGGGTTTTAGTCGTGGGGTTGGAGCCATTTTAGCTCTCAAGATGTCCGGCGAACGTTTCATCGTCCTTTGCACGGTTCGAACCGACACATTGAGGTCCAATGATTCCTTAATTGACCTACAGGTGCGAGATGAATTTGAAGCCATACGCCACTCAGAACGCTGGGAAAGCTTCCTTTTTCTTCCATGATCACGGTGAGAATCATATCTCGCAGGATGCTTCAAATAATTCCTGACAACGCAATAACTGCGACCAATTATCCGGGAAATTTCACGAAATGGCTTCTTTTCACTGTTCATTAAGTGTATTTGGCCTTTTTCATAATCCAATAAGATTTTTCCGCGCGCCATCTTGGCGTTTTTGACGCATAAGTGAACGCTAATAAAAATGACGATGACATTTCAGAGAGTAGATCTAAGATTTTTACAAATATAGGGCGTGCGCATATGGTTTTCTCACTGTGAAAAAGGCGGTTTTCTAACATTTCTTTCTATTTAAAATCCCAATCAAACTCAACCGACTAACCATTACAATTTTCTTTCCTCAGATGATGAAATGGAAGTATTAAGGTAAAACCTACAATAAAATTTCTATAATTTGTTCAAAATTCGAAAAAAATTTAAGTGCGTTTATGGTTTTGTCGCGCACACACGGTTCATACGTAGTTTGATTTCACCGGGCGGTTCCCTATCCGATGTGACAGTTTGGAATAACACCGAATTAGGTTTGGTTTTGGCTGCAGGAAATATCGAACTTCCTCCCGATAAATTGCTTCCAAATTCTACTGTGAACTTTAAGTATTTTTTATGGGCGATGAAGCTTTTCCGTTGTCCAAAAATCTTTTAAGAAATTACAGTGGTCGCAATTTGTCAGTAGATAAAGAAAATTTTAAAAAGAGGTTATCCTCTGCTAGAATTATAATAGAAAATGAATTTAATAAACTGTCAAACAGATTCAGAGTTTTTCGTAACGAAATTTCTGTTGAGCCTGAATTTGCAATTTCAAATGTAAAATACTGCCAAGGAGACCTGTTCAAGCATCAACCGTTACAGTTTGAATTGAAATTCATCGATTCGCAAAAAGAGATGTGTCATGCCAGTGTGGCATGGCAGTGATCCAGTTTTTTTTAACCTCATTCTCTGTCTTTATCTTTTCACCCACTTCTGGAAGAAAAAGTTGACGGCACACACGTGAAAGTGATTTATTGCAGAAAAAGTGAATTTAATAGAATTATTCAGAATTTATTTATCATACACAGTTTGTTAATTTGTTGAGAAAGTTTGTGGTAGTGAAGAATTAAAGATCTGGTGAAGGGAAAAAATTGTGTTTTTCTGGAGTGTTCCGGCAAAGTGACTTCTTCGACCTTCACAGAGAAAGACTTTCATCCATCCGGAAGAGGAGAGGACAAAAAATTTTGTCCTCCTAGCCAGATACGGCTCTTTAGGACTTGTTTAATAGGATTGTTTGCCTCTCTTATAGGTATTTCTCACTTGTGGCTTAATTGGAATGGGGTGCATCATTTTAACCTTGCGGTACAACTTCTCTTTTAAGGTACTGAGGAAATCTCCACACAATGCAATTGCTCAAGGAAAATTGTATCTCTAATTTACGCATCTCTTTTAAGGTTTGTGGCCACATAATTTGGTCCTTCGTTCAACGCAGTTACCAGCGCATTCAAGCAGAAACAAGGTACCAGACAAAGACCTTATTCGCGTCCGTTCAGGGCTCATCTCAGTGATAACCAAGGTGGAAAATATGATAGAGGCCATATCGGATGAGGAGAAAAAATGCTGATGAGCTACAAGATGAATATGGAAACTAAAGAGAGCATCGTATCGTCTACATTGACGAAGTACGAGGTTACCCAAAGCAGCATCATTGAACTCCAAGATACTTCTGAGAAGATCGACCAGGAGACAAGCAACCTGAAAGCATTCACTGAGAGATGTCAGCAACTCCTTATCAAATTGAATCAGCTCATTAAGGAGGCTCCTGGACAATCTGAAGACAGTTTCAAATCCAGCTTTGGGGTTCCAGAGAGCATCATGAACTTCATGATGTCAACACTCCGACAATTCGAGCAGCGCCATCAGCAACAAATGGATTTGTTGCTGTCAACGATCTCAAAATCCGCAAGTATACCCTATCAAAACCCTGACGTGTCTCAGCATGCTTTAAGAAAATTGCCCAATATGAATTTACCAACATTTGATGGGAAGTTCGGATCGTGGATGTCGTTCAAAGACCGCTTCATGGCCTCAGTAATTTATTATCCTGGGATATCGAATGTTCAGGAACTTGAATATTTGCAAGGGGCTGTGAAGGGAGATGCTGCTGTATCCATTAAAAACTTGCCAACCACTGAAAGTAATTTTCAAGTAGCCTGGCAGATTCTTATTGATAAATTTGAAAAGAAGAATGAGATAGTTAGTGAGCATGTTCGTTCGTTCTTTGCTATGCCAAAAATCGGCCCCTCAAATGCAAATGATATCCATGAAATTACGAATACCACATCAGCGTGCATAATGGCGCTTGATGCCATGTCCATAACCAGTAGAGACCCTTGGCTCATTCAGTATGTTCTGGACAGATTGGATTCTGAGTCTCGGGTTCTATGGGGAAGAGAATGCAAGTCAGAAGTCCCCACCCTCAAACAATTCTTGGCTTTCCTCGACCAAAGGTGTGCGGACAACAAAAACAGTTCTCAAACCCCCAATAAGATCACTACCAGTACCTCCAATATCCGATCAAATGTCAAACCACCCTCCAATTCCAAAAAATCCGCTGCTGCTCTGACCACTTCTGCCAACTCAACCGATTCCACAAATGCCTGCCGATGCTGCCAGGAGTCATTCCATCCATTTTACAAATGTCAAAAGTTCCTCAACCTCCCACCAGAGGAACGTTTCCAAACGGTGAAGCAACTTGGACTATGTCGCAATTGCTTCTCCACTCACCTTACTGCTACCTGCAGTTACCGCAAGTGTCAAAAATGTCAAGCAAAGCACAATGTGCTCCTGCACGACAAGTTCGTAACTTCCACCGAAAGTCGCACTGAATCTCAATCTGCCTCAAACGCGAATTCTTCGAATACAACCAACACATCCACCTCCACGAGCTCCGCCGCTCCTACGGTGTTGGCTGTCTACTCTGGTCACGAAACTGTCGATACAGAGGCACCTCCTAAAGTATTCCTTGCCACGGCATTTGTAAACATTTTCACTTCCAATGGAGACTACATTCCCTGCCGTGTAGTATTAGATGGAGCCGCACAAGTCAATATAATGACCAATAATCTCTATGAACAATTGAATCTGCCGAAACATCCAATAAGAATTTCGATTTGCGGAGTGAATGCAAATCGTAATCGAGTCAAAATCTACGTCAATGCCACAATTGCTTCTCGAACATCTGTGGGCCTATTCTGCTGTTGAAACGGAGCTTATCACGCCTAAAAATCACAATTTTGCGTGATGCAAATACACATCATACACAGAACTTTGGCTCTGTGTGCGTGGAGATTTGGCGTTTTCAGCGACGTAGCATGTGTAGTAGTGAGGAAAAATCGTGAAAATGGCTGTTATTTTAAATATCACGCAAATTTTATCTCACGAGCTCCTGGAGGTCCCGAGATGAAAAATTAAATGCATTTGAGGTGGAAAATTGCTGTTTAACGCAATGAAATAGTTATTAATATTCTTTCAATTAATTTTAAAAAATATATAATTCCCAAGTTTTCCAATTTTCCATATAAGTTCCCTATTGGTAGTTATGTTTCGATTTCAACGTTAATGTATGTTCAAAGAAAAGTCCTAATTTGTGACAATATGTTTTGTAAAAAACATTGTTGTTTTGTAAATAAAGGAGAAGGAGTCAAAGGTCAAATCCGTGTTCATTTTTTATCTAAAATATAAACTATGAAAATCAAGCGCCTGGCAAGTTGGCCTTTTTATATGGAGCTATTTGAAGCCAATTCCTAAATTGATCTCGGAGTCAGCTCACAGTGCTCCGAGGAAAATATTTATTTAAACAAAAATTTAGTATATTTATCCCTCCATACGGAAAGGTATCTTGTAATACGGAAAAACTTCTCACTTTTTAAATATTTAGCGTAACGGTCACGAGTGCAGAAAAATTCCCATACGCATTTCTACGTAAAAGTAGGAAAGTGGCTTCAACTTTGAAGGCAACTCGTCAGGGACTAGATGAAAATCATGGTTAATTCCACCAAGTTGATAAATAATTTCAAAGAAAATAAGCCAAGCTTATTTTAACAGAACAATACCTTGTGGAAAGTGGCGAAAATTTATAATATTGTATTTTCATACAATGCAATGATCGGAACCATCTTAGAGTAAATTCTACAGAATTCAGCAAAAATTTGCCGGATGGGTGACTTTGTAATTAATTTTTGCGATGGTGGCGACGGTAGATGCTTCGATCTGACTACTTACTCTGGGAAAACAAATTTTCTTTCACAAAATCTACGAAATTTCAGACCAATCACTCATAAACAATACCCATCAAAACTTCGTTCTATAATTCCGTGTTTTTTCTTCTTTTTTTCCAGCTACATACTCAAGAGCATAAGTTTCATGCTGTGAAAAAATTACTGCTAAATTTATGAATACCAATTCTGACACATCCGTATAAAATATTTGCGACAATTCATAATTTATATGAATTACTTTCAAAATTTATACACCATTTCCAACTTAATATTTCCCCCTTGCCTGTGATTTCTCGAGGTTTTACAGAAACACATAGTGAAAACTATAGATTAAAAGAGAAAATCATTGAAAATTTTAATTTTCTTGCTTGGCACAGTAGTTGCAAGAAAACTTATTAAAATTGGCTAAATTTATGAAATAAAATGTCCAACGGTAATTATTTTGAAATTTCATCACGCAGCCAAAGAGCGAATGAGAGAGTGCGAGCGAAAGCAAGAGTGTGCTCAAGATTGACAACTGCAGTGGAGTTAAATGTAGTTGACGGATTTTTCCAGAGTTTATCGCTAATTTTCTTAGTTGGTAAGTCAAAGGACAACAATTTTAGTCTCGTGAAAGGTGTTTGTATGCTTTACAGTGATGATTTTGTTCACAATTTCATTTAATGTGGGCCGAAGCCAGCCTCACACACACAAGCACTATCACGAAATTAGTGATAAATCTGCGTTTCACAGCAGAATAAGGGCCCTGATGTCTCTTTTTCATTTAAGGCGTTTGTCTTACCCAAAGTGTCGGACGACATACCCAATTGGAAAGTAGATACTTCCTCCATCATTGTCCCGTCTCATATTCCGCTTGCTGACCCGACATGGTCACAACAACAACCTGTTGATCTGTTACTCTGTGGCAACTCTTATTGGGTCAGTTGGCTTAGTGACGTCATAGAATTGGGATCAGGACTACCCATGTTGAAAGAGATGGTATTTGGGTATGTAGTTGTCGGGGAGCATGAACCCATTCCTCCCAGCGAGTCCGAAGACTATTACAGTCTAAGTACCACAGCACTAAATGAATCTTTGAGACGATTTTGGGAATAAGAAAAGGTTCCTGAAGAAGACAGTGTCACAGATGACCATTTGCTTACTGAGCATCATTTTGTATCTACTCACGCACGTAGTCCAGAAGGCAGATTTATTGTGAAGCTACCATTCAAAGAGGATCCGAAAGTTCTGGGCGATTCCCGTCCATTGGCCGTTCGCCAACTATTAGCCTTAGAACGAAGATTCGAAAAAATCCCAATCTCCGTCAGCTTTAAAAGGAAGTGATGAATGAGCAACTTCGAAACAAGTGGATTGAGCCCATGCCTGATGATTCCCGCTATGCCTTATCTTACTATATGCCTCATCACGGGGTCCTCAAGGACTCAACTACTACCAAACTTCGTGTGGTGTTTAATGCCAGTGCGAAGTCCTCTACCGGTGTAAGTCTCAATAACCTACTCAGGGTTGGGCCAACGGTGCAACCCAAACTCATAACCATTCTGCTAAGGTTTAGACGACACCGCTTCGCCATGACGGCAGATATTGCCAAAATGTATCTGCAGCTCCTGATGGACTCCAACGATGCCAATTTTCAGAGATTTGTCTGGAGAAACGACAAATCGCAGCCAATTCAGGACTTCAGAGTCACCAGAGTTTGTTTTGGGGTCACCTGCACTCCATTTTTGGCCACAAGGGTACTGCTTCAATTGGCCCGCGACCACCAAATCTCTCACCCGTTGGCTTCTGAGGCCCTAAATACCTCATTTTATGTAGATGATTGCATCTATTCCACGAACTCTTTG
>NC_077225.1:4493189-4511189 GCF_024763615.1 Phlebotomus papatasi | reverse complement strand
CAACTGCATAAAAATGCATAGCAACACATTTGATCAACAGTTCGCTTATTTGAAAATTGTGGATCTGAAACTCAGATTCTTGAAATTTCATGGCAGTCACCATCTGCAATTAGCAGAAATTCAATAAATTTCACGAAATTTATCAGCTCTTATCTGAAATAACTGAATGAAAAATATTTTTTTTTAGACAAATTGAATAAAAATCGTTTGATCATATCATCAATAGATGTGAATGATGTGAGATACAATCATTTAAGTGGAAAAGTATGATATTTTTCGGTAATTTATGTTACAATTTAAAGAAAAAAGTCAAATATTGCAAACAATATTGAAATACGCAAGCTCAAAAGCCGCATTCTTAAAAAAAAACTGTTTACATTCAAATCTCGACTCAATGACGTTTCAATCAATAACTATTGGTCAATATACAATGAAAATAGTTTAAATTGCATGACGGCATCAACATCATGCTATTCAATAACCAATAAAATTGTTAACAGTTCTTATCGCCAGTAAAATTAGTGAATATTGCGAATTTCCACTCAATTTGTTAATTATCTTGCGCACTGCAAGACATTTTTCCATGTTGCTTTCATTCATCTCAAGGAATCAAATTCTCGCGCAGAGAATCATACCAAAGACTGCCCCATATGGTCTTGAGCGCACCGAAAGGTCTCATATTGCATTTGCATTTTCACACTTGGACAGTGCATAATTATTATTATTAATAATTGCATAATTATTATTATAAACAAAGATTATGAAGAATCTGACCTAAAATCTCATTCATTGACAGCGAAAAAACTACAATTTGCAATTCTTTTGGAGAATTAAATGATTTAAGATTTTCAAAATATTGTGAAATTCCACTTATTAGTCAAATTGCATTGCACACCCAAGACTTTTTCCAGTGTTGCTTCCTCTGTCTGAAGGAATCGAATTCTTGCGCTCAACGATAACCACATAGTTTCTCATATGGTAGCGACTCGCTACTAGCGAGCGCGCGAAAAGGTATCATATTACATTGGATTTTCTTCACACCTGGACAATGCATAGGACTAAGACTACAAAAAATCTCGCTTACTGCATAGGAAAGACCTCTGCGTAGTCTCTATCATGCCATGAGTGGCATAATGGATAAGGTGTTGGACTCGCAACCGAGAGGTCTGGTGATCGATTCCCCATGCATGCCGGATATTTTCTCATATAAATTGTACAGAAAGAAAAAGAAAACATTAGATCAAGTCAACTAAAGTAATTTCCGTTCAATTAAAAATTGAAATATTCAAAATGTCCACCAAAAAAAGCATAAGCTCAAAAAGCAATATGGCCATCAAAACGGTTAATATTCAAACAGCAGTACTCTGCTGGATAGCCAATAAAAGACGAGTATCTCCAACAGTACTCTGCTGGATAGCCAATGAAAATTAATCATCAATCAGTAGTGGGGTGATGGGGCGCGGGACTTGGGTAAGGGGGCCGGAGCTTGGCCTGCAGGTAGCACATCGACCAGCATTATTGCACCGTGTCGTCACAAAACAGTACTCTGCTGGATAACACAAGTGACTTCACAACAGTACGCTGCTGGATTATTACTACTAATAAGAATTATACAATTTAGTCGCATTTTAGATAAATTAATATGTGGTAATTTAGGGGAACTGCTTATATTTTCGTACATTTTGAGTTTAAATTCGGACACCGGAAATAAATTGATTAAAATTATACTCCCTCCGTTCCGAAATAAGTCGTACGTTTGGAAAAAATTCTTGTTTCGAAATAAGTCATACGTTTGGGAAAAATTGGAATTAAGGGAAAGTTTGTTGGTAACTGTTTTGTGTATCAACAATTATCTCTTGTAAAGAACTATTGCTAATGTCCAGTATTAAAATTGGGGTTCTATCTTGATGTCTTGATGGTATGTTGAGGAACGAATGTCTTAAAAGTGTCTTATTTTTGACGTTTTATTTTCAATCTAAAATAGGTGAAAAGTGGTGAGCGATAGAGACTTGGGACCTTCGGGGGACCCCCCCCCCCCCCCATAAGTTGACCCTGGGACCATTAATATGTCCTTTATTTTGCCCCCACTCCTCCCCTACCCCTCCAAAATCATCTTTTTAGGATTGCTCGAAAACACGTCGTGCGATTTTTTTTCAATTCTGGATATGTTTTAGAAAAACATATAAATGGTCCCAGGGTCAACTTATGGGAGGTCCGCTGAAGCTTCCAAGTCCCTATTTCTCAACATTTTGCATCCAGATATTCGAACACATAAAAAAGAATGTTCTTTTTATTGATCATTCTGCATAATTTGAGCAATAAAAAATGTGATATCGGTAATAACTGTTGCGTTCTACTTGTGCATACTAAAAATTTAGAACAAATTCTAGCTTGTAATGTTAATCACAGTCCATCTTGTAGTGACTAACTATCTACCGGAGGTCTTTGAAAAAAACGCGAAAAATGGACAACTTCAACATATCGATTCCTCAACTTACCATCGTGATAGGATCCCCATATTATCCCTGAACATGGAGGATAGTTCATACATAAGATATTTACAAATAACAAAAACATTCTGTGAAACCATTCCTTAATCCCTAATTTTTCGCCAAACGTACGACTTATTTCGGAACGGAGGGAGTATAATTATCGTAATTTCAGTGTATTCCAACTGAATATTTATTCTTTTTAGAATATAAATATTAACACGAACTTCGTTCAATTTTGAACATCGATTTTAAGTTTAAACAGTGGTTTTATGCCTCAAAATTCTTGTGATTTTTTATTTTATTTTTTTTTTTTTTAATCTAGACTGTCCAATACCTAAAGAAACTATGTGCATCACTTCTACGAACAAGAAAAACAGCACGATGGGTTAGTGTAGTAAAATTCCTTTTCTCGTAATTCACGTCTTTATTGAACTCAAGGCAAATGTCTAATGAAGCTAATTCTGATGTGTCATGGTGGTGAGAGTGGTTAGAAACCTTTTAATTGTTATATTGCAGCGTCAGCTGACGGCTGGCACTTTTTCAAATCACAACAGTTAGTAAATTGGGTTCTTGAACTGATAAACATATTGCATTTAAATAAGAAGAATCAGCTATCTAAAATCATAAACAGTGTCTAAAATTACCAGCAGGGTATCCGAAATTACAGACAAAGTATTGTTCTCAAAGTATGATTATAAAGTAATTATGACACTTACCTCATTCAGAGCTCAGCCGATGATTCTGACAAAATTGGCTAAGTAGATGGACCAGGCAAT
The DNA here is from genome assembly GCF_024763615.1 of Phlebotomus papatasi. Classification (NCBI taxonomy): domain Eukaryota; kingdom Metazoa; phylum Arthropoda; class Insecta; order Diptera; family Psychodidae; genus Phlebotomus; species Phlebotomus papatasi. The sequence continues at coordinate 4,507,921 of NC_077225.1, read as the reverse complement.
GGTTTTGATGGAAGTACCGGTGGTGTATTCTTCCGCTTGCTGGATGATCTATTCCTGTCTTTGGCGCGACCGAACGCTTTGCCGCAGGCTACCATCGCCTGGTCGTGTCCAAGGTGGTCTATAAAATATGAAAAATGATTTATTTTATTAGGATGTACAAACTGTACAAATTCATTTTATAAAAAGATTGTAAGTAATATACCTAATTTAAATCGCTTTAGGGTATATCGGGGCACCACTGCACATTTTTGAAAGATGAGAATTTCAAGAAAACTGTTAATTCGAGGAAAATGTGGCTTACCTCATGGTACAGCATTGAGTATAAGTTACATATTGAGGCAAATAAGGTTGCTGTGAAAGCACTAGATTTTATAGAAAATGGAAAATTTTATCACCAAAAAAATGGCTGAAAATCAGTTGGCTTTTTGTAATTTACAAGAAGCATTATATTTGAAAATTAAAGGATTTCTGGGATTACATTTTTGAATCTGTCAACTTACCAAATATTTCTTGGATAAACACCATGGAATACAAATACAGAGGGCCAATTATGATGTTCTCACACTCGCAAAGTGAGTGCGAGTGCTGCGAATTGACTCATCTCGATACAGTGAGAGAGAGAATTATTGAGCGCTACACGAGAGGCGAAAGTGGCAAATTTCGTGACACATGGAACGGCGAATTGACATAACCTATATTTTTGTCAACAACAAGTTTAGTTTGGTTCTGAAAGTTGTGAAAAAATCGTGACCAATAAGAAAAAGTGGACGTATTCACGAAAATGTTGATGGTGCAAGAAATGTTGGACGAAATGCTGTTGGAGGATTGGATGGAAGAAGAAGCTGCTGACGAGCTGAACGCTTTAAGACGACGTATATGAAATCGACAGCTCGCACTTGATCTTCCTGATAAACGGTATACTCACTGTAATTATATTTATTCAATACTTTTCTTGAATTTTTTTGCTAAGAAATTTATATACATTATGAAATTATGTATAATGAGGGTAATCAAGATATTATTTTTCGTAATTTTAAAGTTTACTGAACTGTTTCGGATTACTAAGTCCATGTTCGAGGAAATCATGAATCTCGTGGAATCCGATATCCCTGAACCTCTCCGAAGGTCTTCTTATCCGAAAGCTACACAAGTACTAGTGGTTTTGCGTTTTCTTGCCATCGAAGACTATCAAAGACCAGTAGGAGAAGACCTTTTGCTCGGAGTTTGCCAAAGTGGAGTCAGTAATATACTCGAGAAACTTCTACCTATTCTTGAGAGGCGCCTTTGGTCTAAGTACATTAAGTGGCCGACAACACGTGAGGAGCGACAAATCTCTAAAGAAGGATTTTATGAAAAATACGGAATACCATCAACAATAGTTGTAATAGGTATGTTTTGTTTAGTGTATTAAAAAAAAAAACTGAGCATTGTGTGAAATAGGTTGGATCTTACAGATGGCACACAGATTGGCATACCCTCTCCAACTCAGGAGCATCTATACCTAAATAGAAAAGGATTTCACACTATCAATACTTCACTGATCATGAACAGAAATTTATTTATGTTGATGCCCGGCACCCTGGAGCGACCCATGATGCAGCTATTTGGGCTTTATCTGAAGAACGAAAATTTCTTTTCAACATCAATCGTTCTCAACACGAAAGATCTTGGATCCTAGGTGACTCAGGTTATCCGCTCGAACCATGGTTGATTACACCGTATAGGAATGCAAGAACAAATGAGCAAATAAGATACAACAAAAAAGTAACAAGTTCGAGCATTCTGCAAAGCTGATGCGCTTTGACACCTTCTTTTTGTTTTTCACAGATTTAACAATAATTTCTCAAAAATAAGAACGATCATTGAAAATTCAATTGGCGTTTTGAAGAACAGCTGGAGGGTACTTTTGACTTCTGAAAGAACACAGGGAGGTTCTCGGACTCATTATCGAGTTCATTCTTGAAACTTTGCATATTACCTAATTTGGGCATGCCAAATTCAATGGTGATAGTAAAAAACTTCGATAGGCATCGATATCCCCGCTACAGAGGGTGGGGGTAAAGCTCAAAATTCATGATTTCGGCTCTAGCAGCCAGAGGGTTGGAAATAGCGACTTGGGGTCTTCGGGTGACCCCCCAATAAGTTGACCTTGGGAATCTAAATATGACCTTGATTTTCCCCCCACCCCTCCCCTTCTCTTAAAAAACACGTTTTTTAAGATATTTCGAAAACTACTCATCCGATAGTCATAGGCGCTCTCTTCACCGGAATTCCTAGGGAAACCCTCCCAAAATTCTAAGATAATTCCTAACAGCTCTGCCACTGCGTATCCATTGGTCCTTGCGGCCTTTTTAATTGAACCCTATTTTTTTCGTTGTCTTGTTGTTTTGTTTGTGGTTTCTTGCGACCGAAAAATTTAAATTGCTCTCAAGATTTCTAAGCATAATTCTTCTAAATCTAAAATTTGTCACTCACCATTTTTTTCTCGCGGGTTGCTGCTTCAGTCAATCTCGTCCCTTGAAAAGTGAATCGTAATATCATAAGTAAAATAAAAACCTTTTTCAGTGGAACGTAAGAATATTAAGTTTGTTCCCGAGAGAGTCCCTCCGACTCCGCTCTATAAGGCCACAGAGGCTCCGCCACCACCGCCTCCAGAAGCCTTTCAGAAATCAGAAAAGCCATCTCTGGAAAAGTTGCTCCAAGATTCTATTGCTGAACCAAGGCCAATCACCATACAGGAGTATTTGGCCAGAAGATCGTCCTCAAAACGCCTCTTTGAGCTTCCTAAGAAGAAGCACAGACGAAGCAGCGGAGGCAGAAAAGTCCAGCAACGGCGCAGAAGAAAAACCGTGAAGGTGTTGGAGGCAAAATTAGCCGAAATTAACTCCAAAATCCAGAGGCTGGATGCGGAAGAATCTCACCAAGGGACACATTTTCACTCATAACAACTTTTATTCACTTTATTTGATTTTTTAAACACTTTTTTTGTCAAATAAACACAATTTTATTTTGGCACAAAATTCCACTGCATTTCTTTTGTTTTTCTCTACATACACTGATTGAGAAAGAGAACTTTGCACTCGTCACAGATGCAATGGACACGAATACTTATCATGACGTTCCTCGGGTTTTGTAAGCAAGTAATTAAAATTTAGTTTGCTGTCTTCCTTTCCGGACAAGAAGGACTTCCTGCTCACTGCCCGTTTCAACATTGCTCAGGGCAATTTCATACCTAATTGTCTCCCCGTTAGTGGCACTGTTCATCTTTTTCCCTTCGCAATTTAGCCTCATCCATGATTTTTCTGTAAAAAAACAATACATTTTAATTCTTGGGTTACAAAGAGTGAGTGTAAAGTTCGAGGTTGGTCTAAGACTAAAAATTTATTTGCAATATTCAATAATATATACAGAGTTACAACTTGGGAGCTGACAGGGCAGGAAGTTGAACTTTATCCACGGCTATCATTTCTTGCTGAATTGTGTGATGCTTGAAAGGCAAGAAATTCTACACCTCACCGGCATTGTCAGGGCCGGCGCTGGACGATTGTCCATGCTGGGGGCCGGGCGTTGCCTTAATTAACTTATTGAAGCGTCGTTTGATCTCCCGGACCTCTAGGTTGTTCTTGCACCGTTGGTTGCATTTCCTTGCTACGAATATGATGATCAGGGTGATGACTATACTGCTCAATACAGATGCAGAATGAGCTGCGATGAATTTTCCCTTGTCCGTATTTGTATGATAGACCATTGTTGGGCCCTTTAGGCTGGCATAAGGGTCTTCTCCTATGGCGAAGATCGGCGCAAGCGAGGTGTTCAGCTCGGGAGCATGGTGTTTTGAAGGATTGTACTCTGGTGGTGGCATCTCCTTGATGAAGGTTTTTACAAGTCTTCGTTGAGTTTGGATTGCTCCCCTCAAGATTTTGTCCTCTGCAATGATGGAGCATCCTTCATCAATACGAATTATACCCGAATTGTTAAGTAAGATTTCTTCTCTCACACCGTTGCAGATCAATGCAACCTCGGTAGCTCGGCTCATAGTGTACAGCCATGTATTCATTTGCATGAGCTTTTTTTTTGGGCTTCTAACAGCGATTCAGTGTTCATACTTAATCACTTTGGTGTATTATCACTTTGGGATCTTGTATAGATTTAGCACTGAGAAAACCACTTTGCGCGCGCGCACAATTATAAAAGGAAAAATTTCACTAGTGTACAGAGTCACAGTGATGGAGAAAAAAACACAATTCACTACTAAACTGAGTTATTAGTGATTGTAAATTAGCGACTGATAACTGAGTGACTGATTCACTCCACGAAGGACCATGTAAAGTCCGAGGTTGGTCTAAGACTAAAAATTTATATACAATATTCAATAATATATACAGAGTCACAACTTGGGAGCTGACAGGGCAGGAAGTTGAACTTTATCCACGGCTATCATTTCTTGCTGAATTGTGTGATGCTTGAAAAGTAAGAAATTCTACACCTCACCGGCATTGTCAGGGCCGGCGCTGGACGATTGTCCACCCATAACTCCGGTTCTAATTGTCTGAATTTAAAAAATGAGGGCTTTTTGGAAAGCTCTCGTGAAATGCCACTTCCCCTTCTAACAACGCAAGTTCATAAAACCACCGCTAGGGGCGCTATTATTAAAAAGAAAATTTTTAAATCTTAAAAGTTAAATAACTCAAGAATTCCTTATGCAATCGGGCTGAAATTTTAGTATGTTGTAGCCGTTGATTATACCTATCAAACAAAAAAACCTTAAGTCGATCCATAACCCCTGACCCGAGCTATAAGGGGTCAAATTTCGAACATTGACCGGCCTCTATCTCCGGTTCTAATTAACATAGCGACCTAAATTTTACCTTTTTGGTTTCGTATCGATGAGCACTTTCAGATGGAAGTTCAAAAAGTCACCACAGGTGGCGCTGCGATAGCGTCAAAATTCATCGAAATTCAAAGTCATTTTTCTCAAAAATGGCGTTGTGCAAGTTAATGAAATTTTAGTATGTTGTAGTCCAGTCTAGGACGTTTCCAAAATGGTGCGTATGTGCGCTGTGGTTTTAATAGAACCGAAGATATGAGGGGTCAAAGTTCACAAAATTCAAAAAATCATATCTCCGGTTCTATGTGACCGATTTTGATGAATGAGGGCTTAAACGAAAGATCTTACCAAATGCTACAACTTTCTAGAATATTTGAACTTCGTGGGACCAACACCAGGGGCGCCACAGTCGAAAAACCAATTTCAATATCACATAACCTCAATTATCTCGACTGTCGCTGAACCGATTTTGATGATTACTTCAACATAATTGTAGAACACATTTGTCTCTACATTTCGTCCATACATTATTTTCCGATCAAACTACGCTATCACTCCGATTTTGCCGTTTAAGTGTGAAAAAATTGATTTTTCCCATAATAACGCTTTGAAATCACTCAGATGCCAATTTGACAGCCTCTACTCCACCAAGACACTTAAAATAGGGTTTTAAATGGAAAGTCCCACACAAGACAACAATTCTTTGATATAGTTGAAGTTCAACAAATGAACACTTGGGGCACTCTGGATGAAAAAACGAGTTAAGAAACAAAAAACCTCGCTTATCTTGACCTCTGAGTAATCGATGAGATCATGTTCTATGGGAAAATTATAGAGCACATTCTGGTCTACATTTCACCCATATATCACTTTTCTGTCAGGTCATCCAAATCCTTGATATTTTGGTTTAAATACAAAATTTGTATAATTTCACGAATTTGATTCAAGATAACTGAATGGCGTCTCCAACTTCAGCATCATATCGAATTTGCATGCACTCCGAGTTAGCTCACGTTAAGAATCTCACCTACCTAAGCCGGTTAGGATTATCTGTCCCTTTCATTTTTTATTGAAAAAGTTCATTTAACTGCTCGAACTCCAAGAGAGAGCAGTTTTCACAATCGACTTTTTTTTTCAACTTTGCAAAATTCTAGCTGCTAAACGGTAAGAGATATTGACTTCCGGTCTTTGGTGACCCCCCACAATGTCAATACATTCTATCGAACTAACTTACCCAAATTACCCCCCACCCCTTCATGTGCTCCCTATCCCCCAAAAATAGGCAAAAAATTTTGTTTTTCTAATTTTAAAAAAATTGGCCCTGACGATTTCCTTCATTTTTGGATATGTTATGGAGGTAGTCCAGCTGAACATTTCGTTCTTAGACACCTATCACCGGAAAAATCGCCATCTTGAATTATTCAAGGTCAAAGGTAAACCAGCCTGGAGGGCCTAATTTTCAACGGATTTGGACAAATTTGGACATTTTTGAAAGATCTTTTAATTATGAACCCGACTGCATCGGTCACAATCGGTGATGGATCGGGAAAGTAACGGTAATAGTCCTATTAAAAAAAAAACTGTTTTTCGCAATTTTCAGTCTTTTGACCCATATAAAATTTAAACGGTAAGAAATATCAACTTCCGGTCTTCGGTGACCCTACCTCCAATGACATTATCTTGAAAGTAATCTCTTTGGTTTTACCCCCTCCCCCTTCATGCGCTCCCTATCCCCCAAAAATAGGCAAAAATTGAGGTTTTTCTAATTTTTAAAAAAATTGGCCTTGACGATTTCCTTCATTTTTGGATATGTTATGGAGGTAGTCCAGCTGAACATTTCGTCCTTAGACACCTATCACCGGAAAAATCGCCATCTTGAATTATTCAAGGTCAAAGGTAAACCAGCCTGGAGGGCCTAATTTTCAACGGATTTGGACAAATTTGGACATTTTTGAAAGATCTTTTAATTCTTAACCCGACTGCATCGGTCACAACCGGTGATGGATCGGGAAAGTAACGGTAATAGTCCTATTTGAAAAAAAAACAGTTTTTCGCAATTTTCAGTCTTTTGACCCATTTAAAAAATCGACGGTAAGAGACATCAACTTCCGGTCTTCGGTGACCCCTCCTCAAATGACATTATCTCGAACGTAATTTTTTTGTTTTCACCCCCTCTCCCTTCATACGCTTCCTATCCCCCAAAAATAGGCAAAAAATGAGGTTTTTCTAATTTAAAAAAAAATTGGCCCTGACGATTTCCTTCATTTTTGCATATGTTATGGAGGTTGTGGAGAATTACCTATAAATATATTGTGGTGTTATAAATCTGTCAGGGACTGTGTGTTTCTTGGGCTTCCTTCTACCGTTTGTGATATTCACGTACCTGTGGTAAACAATAATTTCTCTGTGATAGGATTCTGTGATATCTAATACCCTCTTCTTCCTGCCCAGTTTACCTGGAAATATATAATCCTTTATTAAATATCTTCAACAGTGATCCGGAACGTAGGCGGCTGGATTTTCCAGAAGACGTTTCCTCGATGACCGCCAAATGCCCTTCTTCAAATCCACTGAGGCAGTGAAACACACTTTTCACCTTCACCAATTATTTATTTCACCGATAACTTTATTTACAAGTATTCTCCTCTTATTCCACTGAACACAATTTAACTCTACGTCATTGTAGTTTGAACTAATAATTTTATAATCCAATATTTTTATAATAATTCACAAAATAAACTTCTAATTTTCTCTCCTCACGTCTCTTTGATTTTCAAGTCTTCTTACGTAACTCTCTGACTCGTTCCCGCTCATTCCCCTACTTTCTTTCCAGCTGATCCTATTCACCACTTTTTCCTCCTTCTCTCTCCCTCCATACATGTTCAAAATCCAACCGTCTTTTGTCTCTTATTTTTAAGAGATCTTATAGAATGGAAATTCTATATATGCTCCCGGGGGAGGTTGTGACTCTCACATGTTGGAAGTTTGGCGACTTTAGTCACTGACCTGGTATAGGTTCCTGTCGGGGTTTTTATGTCGATGACTCTCACCTTCCCGTCTCCTCCAGTGTGAACTCCAACAACTCTTCCTGTTGTCCATTTGGTGGTTCCTATGGAGGCATCGTGTAAGATCACTATGTCATCCACCTTCAGGTTCTCTTTCTCCGTGTGCCATTTTGAGCGCTCTCGAAGTGTGTGCAAGTAGGATAGCCTCCACTTTCTCACAAAATCTTGTACAATCCGCTGACACAATTGCCATCTTGTCAAGTGGTTCATCCTCACGGATGCAAGATTTTCATCAGGCAGCTGAGTCGGTGGTGCCAAAAGCAAAAAATGACCCGGAGTCAATGGTTGTGGATCTCTGGGATCGTCCGACAGAATGGTGATCGGCCTACTATTCAACACGGCTTCGACCTGTGTGAGAATTGTATAAAATTCCTCATAATTTAGTCGTTGCTCGCCAATAACTTTCTTGAGATGAGTCTTTGCTGACTTCACTGCTGCTTCGACTAATCCGTTGAAGTGCGGAGAACGAGCCGGTTGAAAGTGCCAGGTAATGTTCTGGTTGATTGTTTGGTCTTGAATGGTTTAAGCTTCTTCTGCTAACAGACGTTGAAGTTCACGTGATGCTCCTAGGAAATTCCTTCCGTTATCTGAGAACACTTCTTTGCAAACTCCTCTACGTGAAGTGAATCGTCTGAAGCTGCTCATGAATGTTTCTGATTTGTTGACAGTGAGTGTAGCGACTGAAATGTCTTGTGACTCCTCGACTGCTGGTGGAACACTTTCCTTGCTTTCCCAAGCTAAATTACTCTCCTTCAACCAATGAGGGCCTTCCAATACAATGATGAGTTATCCAACTCCGTGGCTGTGGTTCCTCTTGAAATGAGGTCTGCCGAGTTTTCTTTTGTGGGAACGTGTCTCCAACATTCAACAGCTGTCAACTCTCTGATCGTTGTCACTCTATTTTTGGTAAAAACGTCTTGTTTGTTTGAAGCGGATGCAATTTGCGCAAGAACTACCTTGGCGTCTACCCAACAATAAACCTTGCTGATTTTCAGACTTTTTGCGACCTTTGCTAACAGTTTGGCCCCAAGTGTTGCTGCACAAAGTTCTAGCTTCGGGATTGTCTTAGTTTTGATTGGCGCAAATCTCACAAGTCGGAAAACTCCATGTCTTAAGGGGTATCATGTTTTCTGGAGAAATCACCCCTCGAACACCGCAAAGGGGGGTACCGCAATTCTAATAAAAGAGCAAAACTGGGAAATCCACAGGATTAGACAGAATTTCTTATGCGATGCTTAAAAACCTCCCAACTACTGAGCAGAAACACCTCCTTTCACTCTACAATAAAATTTACATGGAGGAGCAATTTCCAGAGATATGGAAAATGGCCATGGTGATCCCTATAGCAAAACCTGGAAAAGATCCTATGAATCCATTTAGTTACAGACCAATATCTCTGCTCAGCTGTGTTAGCAAGGTTTTGGAAAAGATGGTTGCAAGGCGATTGATATGGTGGCTTGAATCCAACAATCTTTTGCCAGATCACCAGTTCGGTTTCCGAAAATCAAGATCAACCGTGGATAACTTAGCTATATTGCAACATTTTACCGCAAATGCGTTGAACAACGGCGAACACGTGGTATGTGTTAGCTTTGATCTAGAAAAGGCTTACGAGAAAGTATGGCGCATTAATATCACAAATCAGTTAAAGCTTTGGGGAATGAATGGGAAAATGCTCTCTTTTATTGAGAATTTTCTGGTGAATAGACAGTTCGTGGTTGCTGTTGGAGAGTCTCTGTCCGAGGTGCGTACACAGATTAACGGTGTGCCAACAGGTGGCGTCTTGAGCGTGCCCCTTTTTCTGGTTGCGATTTCATCCGCTTCACAATCACTGTCATTGCATAAGATTGAGCATCTTCTATACGCGGATGATCTCATAGTGTTCGCAAAGGCAAAAACTGGTTCCGAGTTGCAGCACATAATCCAAGAGGCCCTCACCGCTTTGGAGATATGGTCGCGGGAATACGGTTTCAAGTTTTCTTCCGATAAAACAAAGGCTATCCACTTCTGTAGACGAAGAAACTGTCCTGACCCGACCCTCATGCTGAATGGCAGAAGGATCGAATTCTTGCCTCACTTAAAAATTCTGGGTGTTGTCTTCGACAAATATCTGAATTTTAAAAAACATGTGGAAGACCTAAGAATTAACTGTGGGAAAAAATTAAAACTAATTAAAATTCTTAGTAGCACTAGCTGGGGCAGCGATAGAACGCAACTTTTACGCATAACACAGGCCTTAATCGGAAGTACATGTGACTATGCATCCCAAGTGTATGGAACTGCCTCTAGATCCACTCTCAACAAACTGAACAGCACTTTCAACACGGCTGTTAGGCTGTCAATAGGAGCGTTTAAGTCCTCTCCCACAGCAAGTATATATGCAGAAGCGAATGTCCCAACACTCGAGGAGAGAAGGGAACTACAGTTGGTGAGATGGGCTAACAGGGTGAATCATGAACCAAAACACCTGCTGCATAAAGACCTCAAGAGTTATAGGGAGGGTAGAAAAAGAAGGGTGATTTCTGTGGTGGATCAAGCTCAACAGACGTTTAAGGAATTGCATGTCCCTGAATATACAAAGAGACTGAACGTGACGCCAACTGTCCCCCCATGGATTTTTAACCAAAAATGCATCGACTCTAGTCTGGCAACCCTTAAAAAAGAAAACACATCTATTGAAGCATACCGTGCACACTTTCTGGAGAAACTACACGACCTTGGCAATGATAGTAGATATTTCTACACGGATGGAGCGAAATACGAGGGAGGCACCGGTTTTGGGGTCTATAGTCCGCATCCTCCATTGGAAATCTCTGTTGGAGTTGATCGGATGACATCCATCTTCACGGCTGAGGCAATGGCAATCGAGCACGCTTTGGATGTTGGCATTCAAGGCTCCCAGTCTTTTGTTATCTTCTCGGACAGTTTGTCCACCCTCCGAGCGGTGGAGAATCCCGAGTGCTCACTTTCTATTCCCTCAAGGATTAGATCAATTTTGCATGAGCATCCAGCGGTAACCTTGGTTTGGGTTCCTGGCCACTCCGGAATACCCGGAAACGAAAGGGCGGATAAGGTCGCTAAGCATGGAGCGGACAAAAAGGAGGTCAGATTAACACCAGTCCCCTTATTAGATGCACAAAGGTGTACCAAACAAAGATGGATTTCCCATAGAAAGGAAAAATGGTCCTCCATACCAGGGGATAACAAGTTGAGGAATATAAGTGAGGAGCCTGTCTGTATGATCCATCCTCAGCTCTCAAGGAGAAAACAGACTGTCATTACAAGACTGAGAATCGGTCACACAAATATAACCCATTCATACTTAATGGAAGGGGGTCTGCCGCCAATTTGCGACGAGTGCGGATGTCTTTTAACAGTGAAGCATTTGCTTGAGGAGTGCATCAGGTATCAGGAGGAAAGGAATCAAGTTGGTGTAATCTCACTGTACCATGACTTGGGTACACCCAGTAATTCCCAATCATGTAAAAAAGTACTCAATTTCCTGAAAAAAATTAATATGCTGAAACTCATGTAAGTTCAAAGGGGCTCTCCGCTGGGGGTTCCTACACAATGTCACAAGTGTACAAGTGCAAAGTGGTGCATATGGCCCTGGCCGCCGCGCGCCCGTGAAGCCTATAATGATGATGATGATTGGCGCAACTTTCGACTTCGCCGTCAACATCTGACTTGAAATTCGTCCTGAGACATCCTTGGTGACATGGTACACTGCGGCTCCGTAGGCTAGGTTGGAGGCATCCGAGAACATGTGGAGCTGCTCTTCACAAACATTTTCGTTTTTCGATGTCCATCGAGATATTCTCATAGACGGAATGTGTTGTAGTGAGGCAATAAATTTTTTCCACTCTCGCAAAATATCTCCCTCAACCTCGGTATCCCAGTCAATCTCATTCTTCCAAAGATTCTGCAAGATTAATTTCGCGTTGATTGTGATGGGGGCTAATAGTCCTAGCGGATCATAAATCCTTGCCACCACTCTCAGGATATTTCTCTTGGTTGGAACTAAATTCTCGACCATTGTATCGACTTGAAATGAAAAGGTGTCGTTTGACTGATTCCACATCAATCCTAGCGCTTTCACGCAGCCATCAGAGATTGAGACTTCCTTTGCCTCTGTGTTGCCTTCTTGCAATGTTTGAAGTACTGTCGGAGAGTTGGATTGCCACTTGGATAGCTTCATTTGAGCTTTGCCGAGAAGACTAATGAGATCTTTCTGCACCTCGATCGCTTCCTTTGTGGTCTCCACTGACAATAGACAGTCATCCACGTAAAAATTGTTCCGAAGAACTTCTGCTGCTCGTGGGTAACTTTCTCCTTCATCTTCTGCAAGTTTGATCAACGTCTTTGTGGCAAGATAGGGTGACGCAGCATTGCCAAAACACAAGGTCTTGAACCTGTAGTCCATGATTGGTTCACTTGGTGATGTTCGCCAAAGAAAACGTTGCAAATCTCTGTGATCCTCATTGAGTTGTACCTGCAAATACATTTTGACAATGTCACAGGATAGTGCAATCGGGAATCGTCTAAATCTCCACAAGATCTCTATCAACTCCGGTTGAACGACAGGCCCCACTTTGATAACATCGTTGAGACTTATGCCGGTCTCAGAAACAGATCCGCAGTTGAAAACGATCCTGACCTTGGTAAATGACGCGTTTTCTCGAACAACACAGTGATGCGTCATGTAATATGACTTAGCTTGAAGCTCGATCAGAGGCACTCTCTCTATGATTCCCAAACTCAGATACTCTTCAAAGATATTAGAGTACTCCTTGTATAGTTGAGGATTCTGTGAGAGCCTTCTCTCTAGGAAGTTCAGTTGCCTTGAAGCTCGCTTTCGGTTAGATCCGAGTTCACCGAAGTTTCCCTTCAAAGGTAGACGAACATTGTACTGACCGTTTTCCGATCTTTTTGTCGTACTTGAATATAATTCTTCCACTTCCCTATACTCGACCGTTTGTGGACATTCTTCTGAGAGTTCTTCGAGTTCCCAAAATTTCCTGAGGGTCTCATCAATGGTTTTCAGGGATATTGTGTGGCAAACGGGGGGAGTGTCTGCTGATTGTGCGCCATTAGGCTGCCATTTTCCACAAACTACCCAACCGAAGACGGTATTTCTGAGTGATGGAATTCCTGGGCCCATTTTGTAAACTTCGTCCAGCATAATTTCGTCTTCGTGTGCTGCTCCGATGAGTAGGTCAATTGGCCTAGACACATGCCACTCTGAGTCAGCGAGCACGAATCCCGTGGGAACCCTTACATCCCGAGGGTTTATCTGAGATGTAGGCAAATTGGTGGAGATCTTTTGTGAAACCTGACATTGCAAAGAAATTTGCGTTCCTACCTGAGGGATGAGGATTGCATTCACTTGATGCTTGAGGCTGCTTACTTGTCCTTGAAATCCTTCAACTTGAGTGTAAGGGGACTTTTGCAACTTCAATCTCAATCTCTGGCACAATTCGGTTGTCATCACAGAAATCTCGGATCCAAAATCCAAAAGGGCGCGACACACATGGACATTTTGTTGGGAATCCAGAATTCTTACACATGCTGTCTTCAAAATAGAGCGATGAATCTCACCATTGGCACTCTTGTTTGACGGAAGAAAGCTACTCAGCACGGCTGGCTTCTTCTGATCCTCGGAAACTGATTGAGGATTGTCTTGAGTAACCTTTGACGGGGGTTTGGAGAGAGCATCGTGAACCCAATAATTATGAGACTTATTGCAATGCTTGCAAGGAGGATAAGGGCATTTGTCTACAGCATGCTGGGATCTACTTTCTGATATACAATTCATGCAAAGATTTAAATTGTTAACAGTTTCGAGCCTTTTTGCTGCAGGAAATGACTTGAATTTACCGCATTTCCACAACTTATGTGCGGATTTCTTGCAAACGCTACATGACTCATGCTTTTGACTTGAATTTTCTTTAGAGATCGTGAGGGACTTTACAATTTTTTGTTTCTGAATTTGAACTTTTGAACCTGAACTGTTTACATTACTAGTGTACGTGGATGGACATAAATCTAAAGCTTTACAACGTTTATTTAGAAATACCTTAAACTCGTCCCATGTTGGCACGTCTGACTGCTCCTGCGACCATAGCGTCTGTGTCTCGTGATCGAGTTTGCTCAGGACTTCGTAGATGATCCACGGATCTCGAGTGTTGACCTTCAAAGCGTACATTGCGTTGATAGTCGTCGTGGAGACATCGTAGATATTCCTGAGATCATCGACGATAGGATTCTTCAGAGTAGGTAGGCTCTTGATGCGTTCGATGTGACCGTTTATGACCTTTTTCTTGCACTCAAATCGGTTTGTGATGGTTTCCCACGCTATGTCGTAGTTTTCATCACACATATCGAGATGATCAATGGCGTCAAAGGCCTTTCCTGTCAACTTCGTCTTGAGATGGTGCAGCTTTTGCGTCTTTGACAGTTTCTTGTTGCTGTCCACCAGATTGATGAACATCTCTTTGAATGAACGCCACTGCGCATGCTCTCCGTTGAATGTGGGGATTTTCACTGGTTCGAGTTTCGAATACTTGGAATTCTCACTACCATCCATACGCTCTACGAGTTTTGAGAAGCCATCGAGAAGTTTGTCAATTCGTTCATCTTCAATGACGGTTGAATGGAAAAGATCTTTCTTTGCAGATTCATTGACTTTGATATTGACAATCAGTTCAGTCAGTTTCTCTTCCGCTTCATCAATTTCCAATAGGAAATTATTTTGCTCCTCAATTTCCCTTTCGCGCTCTTCTTCTGATTCAGCTTGGTTAATGATTTCATCCTGTACCCTATTGTATCGAACCCTGATT